>NC_042996.1:15704990-15727490 GCF_901001165.1 Salmo trutta | reverse complement strand
TGTCTGTTAGACTGGTCTTTTATAGAGGAAGGAGAACTATGGTGAGATACTCCCTGTGGAAGAAGAACAGACTTGCCCTGATTGTCTCTCTCTTTTTAAGTTCTTTTTTCGCTTTCCATCAACAGCAAAAGCAATTTATGGGAACAGTAGTAAACCCTATGGCCTTGACGAGGGAATTGCAATGCCCCCCCCCCCCTCCCCCCCCCAGCCTGTTCCACTGTACTGCTCATCTCTATAAAACACAGATGGACTGGACCACTCTCGTTAAGTAGGGTTTGTTATTAACTTCCCCGAAGGAAAGATATACCAAGCTCCTTTTGTACTGGACTGGACGTTCTAATTGGTTATAATGAATGAAATCACTGGACTGTGGAGTTATGTAGTGTCGTACAAAGAGAAAACGCAAAGGGTTAAAATATGCGTTGGTTGTATAAGAATGTGTCGGGGTATGGGAGTTGTCATCATGGTACGTGTGTGTGTAAGGGGTGAGGGAGTTCAGATGGAAGGATGTCATGTAAGGGTTGGTTATAATGGGGTGTGTGTAAGGGGTGAGGGAGTTCAGATGGAAGGATGTCATGTAAGGGTTGGTTATAATGGGGTGTGTGAGGGGTGAGTTTAATATCATGAAATGTGTGTGTGCGCTGTCTGTGTGTGCTTAGGATAGCAATTCCTCCCCCTCTCCTCGGATTCAGGAGTCAGAAGCTGTACATCAGGAAGACTGCTCATCTCCTCCTTTCATTCCTCTACACAGATGTAGGATCTTCATTTGACCAGTATTGTCGTAGGAAAATAATCCGGCAGCGTCAGGATTTGAACGTTTAGTCCATAATGTTGCTTAATCGGTGGTTATGCTATTAACCTTTTCACATGTGAGTTCCAAATATCTCTAACGGTCGCCCCAGCGTGAGTTGTTTTATGATGCACGTGATGTCAGAATGCGCTCACTGTTCCAAAATGGGATTATGACGCAACAGTATAGTTAACACGTGCTGCATGTTTCAACTTGACAATTTCAAATTATTTTCAAACAAGTTGTATTTTCTAACTACAGTTTGAATTGAGGAATGTTCTGCCTCCACATTAATTCACATTCAGCGCTGCGGACAATTTAAGTTTGAGGATTTACTGAGCCGGATAAACTTCTCTCTTCGAGGAGAGGACCGCAGCACTTCACTCATGTTTGCACAAGAATTGGAACATTTTCTTGCTGGCGCTCGCTTTGCTTTCCTTGTTGTTTTCCTTACAAATAATAACTCTGGACATGTGTGCGTTCCTATCAAAGTAAGTTCCTTATTTTCTGTATATCGTGTTGTCGTTTCTACTGTAGGCTCATACTGTATGTGTCACGTCCTGACCATAGTAAGATGTTATTTTCTATGGTAGAGTAGGTCTGGGCGTGACAGGGGGTGTTTTGTGTTTTTCTATGTTTTCTATTTCTATGTTCTTAGGTTCTAGTTTTTGTATTTCTATGTTGGTTTGTTTGGGATGATCTCCAATTGGAGGCAGCTGGTTCTCGTTGTCTCTAATTGGAGATCATACTTAAGTAGGGGTTTTTCTTCCTGGGGTTTGTGGGTTATTATATTTTGAGTAGTGTTTGTTTCTCTCTGCATCACGGTTTGTTGTTTTGTCATTTCAGTTATTTATTTATTACAAAATTTCACGGATTAAATAAAATGTGGAACTACAACCTCGCTGCACTTTGGTCTGCTCCTTTCGACAGCCGTGACAGTATGTATGTGTGTAGTATAATGTATTTACAGTTTTATTCACATGTACTGGTGAAAAATAATGCATTTCTATTATTGCATATATTTTAATGGACACTTATGATGTGTGTAAAATACTTTTTTGAAGGTTATACTGATTATAATGAGCTAAGCTATTTGCCAGCTACGTGCGGCGCCATGTTTGTTGACATTATACAATGCATTCTGGGTGTCATCTGTCAGACAAAAGATGTTATAGTGAGGTGAAGGAACGGTTCACTCATCTTTCGGGTAAACTTCTGGAAGTGGATGATGGTAGACAACACACCCCCTTCAACATGCATACAATAAACAGACCAAACTCATCTGGTCTCCTCTTATTATCTTTGGCTGATGCGGAAAAATAAACATTCTGGCGTGCACAAACTACCCATCGTCAGATTACTTTTGATTTCTAGAAAGTGTTTTACTCAATTATTTAGATCAAGGATGAGCTCACCCGTGATGTGATTCATTCTAAATACTAATTGCTGTTAGCTAATTCATATTGTAGTTTCTGTCAGCTGAGAGATCTAAGCATATGACCGCTTGTGTTATGTCAATCTTTCCTCAGTTAGCTCTAGGACAAATGTAGCCTACATTTTCCGGTTTGGATGATTGTGTTATGCTGTAGCTACTTCTGTGAATGTCTGAACATTACATCCAAAAATAAATTGGTCACATTCTGGACATAAATTTGTAAGGACCGTGTTTGTGCAAAATGTTTCTGTGAAAAAAAGTATTGCCAGCTCAAATGCTGATTGTTGCGTCAATCGAAAATGGGCGTTCTAAATAAGCGTTCTAATCACACCGGTTTGATCGTACACAACAGGGACCACTATAGAATGATCACCCCTGTTTGTTGGTACGTGGGAAAAGGTTAACCGGACAAAAGTTGGCCACATGAAAAGTGCAATACTGTTAATATAACCATGTGTGTGTACAGGTTTTAAGTGAATTTATGTAAATCAGGAAGCTCATCTACATTTCCTGCAGTGCGGGGAAAATTAAGTGATCAAAATAAGATCCTATACCTGTAGCTATCTTTTATTTTCTCTTAGAAGAACGAGAGATGAAAGAGATTCACACCTTTTCCTCCCTTGTCATCACTCCATTCCCACACCTGCAATACCCTGATTGCCACTTCTCTCTGTCTTCTGTTGTTTCCTCTCTTTTTTGGTATCTCTCTTCAAGACTCATCCTGTGCTTATAGCAGGAAAATGATGACACGGATTTCTTTCCAAAGATTGGTTCAGCTCTCTCTCTCTCTACCTCCCTCTCTCACTCTCTCTCTCTACCTCTCTACCTAACTGGCTTTTTAGTCTTCCTGACTGCATTTTCCTCCTGGCTACAGTATTTTGTGTCATCAAGGTTTAATGTTCGGTTAAAGAGAGCTTAAGTTTCTAAAGAGCCCTCCAAGCCATGGATGCTTTTTGCTCAGTGAGTATTACATGGTAATGGGGGAGTCTGTGTGTGTGTGTGAGCATGTGTGTGTGTGAGCATGTGTGTGTGTGTGTGTGTGTGTGTGTGTGTGTGTGTGTGTGTGTGTGTGTGTGTGTGTGTGTGTGTGTGTGTGTGTGTGTGTGTTGACTGCAGTGATATGTGGAGCTTTGTCTAGGGAGTAGAATATCCTAAGGGGGGTGAGGCTGTTCATTATACACAGGGGAGATACAGGCTGCTGTAGTGAGCTGACACACACACACACACACACACACATTGGATTTTCATGCAAAGGGCTGCACAGATGTGCATTGTTATTGTTTAAAGTTATTCATAAAAGTGAAAAGAAATACACGGTGTGTAGTTGTAGAAATAACAAAAGGTCATTGTATGATTATCCTTAACAGGTGTGATTTGTCTAAGTATGCTTTTGTCTCTGTATGCTGTATAATTAGGGCTGCGAACGGTCGGAAACTTTCTAGGTAAAATTCTGGAAATTTTCCATGGGAAGTTAAGCCCTGGAATTTGGGGAATTTTGCTTAAATTCATCAAAAAAGTTTACTTACAACAGTGAACTTTTTTGTGGGATACACATAAGGCAATTCTAGGTCTTGTGGCATATTTTGGTTAAACTATCCCCAATTCAGTGGAATTGCAACCCTCTGCATTCACAGTGCATTCTTCCATCACATGAACAGCTGATTCTCAAGATCTTGCACACTAATGAGATGCTATTGAGCCACACTACTACACTGTCTGAGCCAAGGACTACATGCTTTCAGTTTTGATTACAATACTGGGGGGGTGAATATATTTTATATGACATACATGATTTTTTGTTAACTAGTAAATTGTAGCCTACAGGTAAGTGTGTTCAAATAATTTCTAACTTGTTAACAATTTCTGCTAGTTAGTTTTTGCTAGCATGTTGGTTTTAGCTTGCTTGAGCCTGCTATCTGGAGTGTTAATTCACCTGTTTCCATACATGTTTCATTTTAAAGGAGTTACAGGACTATTTATCTGTACATGGAATTGTATTTGACTTAAAAAAAAATATTCTAATCTTTACAGGAAAATGCCACGGGCACTATCTGATGTGTGGAGACATTTCACTGCAGCTAATGTAGAAGGAAAAACTGTGTACATTTGCAAATACTGTGCCAAATCATATGTGAAGAATGAAACAAAGATGCAGAATCATCTGTCCAAGTGCATAAAGTTCCCTCAGCGCTCACAACAAGCAACAGCTCATGGTCCTCCTGGAATCAGAAGTTTTTTTGACTCAATGGAGGAACGTAGTCAGAGAAATGCTGATGAATGTCTTGCTCGAGCTGTGTATGCAAATGGTTCACCTTTGATGCACACAGGCAATGTATATTGGAAGGGATTTCTGAATGTTCTTCGCCCAGCATACACCTCTCCAACCAGACATGCTTTATCTACTCATTTGCTGGATGCAGTGTTCAACAGAGTTCAAGTGAAGGCCAAGCAAATCATAGAGAAAGCAGACTGTATTGCAATCATCTCTGATGTGTGGTCGAACGTTCATGGGCAAGGAATAATTAACTACATAATCTCCACCCTTCAACCAGTATTCTACAAGGCACAGACACAAGGGACAACAGACACACAGGTCTCTACATTGCAGATGAGCTGAAGGCAGTCATCAATGACCTTGGACCACAGAAGGTATTCGCACTGGTGACAGACAATCCTGCGAACATAAAGGCTGCTTGGTCTAAAGTGGAGGAGTCCTAGCCTCACATCACACCCATTGCCTGTGCTGCTCATGCATTGAATCTGCTCCTCAAGTACATCATGGTACTTAAAACAATGGATACACTCTACAAGAGAGCCAAGGAAATGGTTAGGTATGTGAAGGGTTGTCATGTTATAGCAGCAATCTACCTCACCAGGCAAAGTGAGAAGAATAAGAGCACCACATTGAAGCTGCCCTGCAACACCCGTTGGCGTGGTGTTGTCATCATGTTTGACAGTATCCTGGAGGGGAAGGAGTCTCTCCAAGAAATGGTCATATCACAGTCCGCCGATATGGACAGCCCCATCAAGAGGATCCTTCTGGATTATGTATTTTGGGCGAGAGTGGTAAGCAGCCTGAAACTCCTGAAAACTATAGCAGTAGTCACGGTTTGAGGGAGACAATCCTGTCTGATGTTCGGACTCTGCTTGCAGATGTAAGAGAAGAAATCCGTACTGCCCTGTCCACTTCACTGTTGCTCCATGCAGAGGAAACTGCAGTTCTGAAATACATCAAAAAGCGTGAAAACTTCTGCTTGAAGCCCATACACGCTGCAGCGTACATGTTGGACCCCAAGTATGCTGGCAAGAGCATCCTGCCTGGTGCAGAGATCAACAAGGTTTATGGAGTCATCACTAATGTGTCTCACCACCTTGGCCTGGACGAGGGCAAGGTTCTTGGCAGTCTGGTGAAGTACACTTCCAAGCAAGGGTTTTGGGATGGAAATGCAATATGGCAGTCATGCCAGCATATCTCATCAGCCACCTGGTGGAAGGGACTTTGTGGATCTGAGGCTTTTTCCCCTGTTGCCTCCATCATCCTCCAAATCCCAACAACATCAGCCGCCTCAGAGCGCAACTGGTCTTTGTTTGGGAACACACACACCAAAGCATGCAACAGGCTGACCAATACAAGGGTTGAAAAATTGGTGGCCATCCGGGCAGATTTTTGGCTTTTTGAGCCTGACAACGAGCCATCCTCAACAAGGTTGGAAAGTGACAGTGAAGAAGAGGCCTCAGAGTCTGACGTTCAAGAGGTGGACATTGAGGAGGTCCAGGTAGAAGACATGGAAGCCTGAGTGGAAGACAACCAAAGCTTTACTTTCTAGACTATCATTTTACAGATGTATGTTGAAAAGTTTTTTTGGAGATGCGATGGATCATTGGGGATCCTTCAATATTCCCTTTCTTTTGATGTTCAGTGAAATCATCCCATGTGAAGAGTCAACTCATTTAATTGAAGTTCAATTCGTAACTATTTTTTTTCTTTTTTTCTTTTGGATGGATTTAATAATTTGCAATTATATCTACTTATAATAAGGTAAAATGTTTATGTTTCTGTCTCCATATGATATGGTAAATATATCCAATGCAAAAAAACATCTATATTTAAAGGGTATTAATCTAAATTTGCATATATTTCCATTAATTCCCATATATTCCTGTTAATTCCCTTATTTTCCTGTTAATTCCCACGGTAAGTTTCCACCTCTGAATATTCCCCAAAATGTGTAACCCTAAATATAATACAGTTACTGGAAGACAATAGAGCTACTTTGGTGCAATTTTGAATAATCAGCTGTGACTATAGCACGCGCACACCAACACATACACACAAACAAATACCCACCTCTCCTCTCCGAAGAGATTTTCATCTGCAGAAGAAATCTTAATCTTCTCTTGACGTCTCTTAGATTAAGCACTCTCTTTATCCCGGAGAGCTTAGGCGAGACGCTCTCCCACAAATCAACACAACACAATCAAGTGAAAAGAATGTACATTTAGACAAACTGCTATTTCAGAGGAGAACATTGCCTGTAATTGGGTGAGCAGTAAGTAGCTGTGCACCTCGACAGAGATTCTCTACATAGCTGGGAGATGTTTTTCTTTTGTGCATAGTAAACAGCTTCTTCGTCCCAAATGTGCAATGCTTTAGACTGATCCAAAAAAACATTGCATGTCTGTTCAAAATATTGTATCAAGCCTGCCCGAATGTGTCTAACTGGTTTATTAACACATTTTCAAATTCATAATTCTGCACTCTCCTCAAACAATAGCATGGTATTATTTCACTGTAACAGCTACTGTAAATTGGACAGTGCAGTTAGATTAACAAGAATTTTAGCTTTCTGCCCATATCAGATATGTCTATGTCCTGGGAAATGTTCTTGTTACTTACAACCTCATGCTAATCACATTAGCCTACGTTAGCGCAACCGTCCTGTGAGGGGGGACACTGATCTGTAGAGGTTTTAACAGCCTGAGTCTAGAGAGGACAAGACAGAAGAGGAGGAGTCAGTGTGAAGGAGGCTATGCAGAGTTGTACATTGTGTGAGTAAGAATCTGATTGTGTGTGTGTGTGTGTGTGCGTGCGTGCTCTCTGACTTCCACAACAGAGCTTAAAGCTTGATTAGAAAACTCGACACACAGACATAAAATAGAACTGACTCTGGGGCATGGAGATAGAGGGAGGAGGAATGAGCTCTCTCTCCATCTCTCTTTTAAATCTGCCGTTCGTCCGGCGCTCGGACGCTCAGACACTTCGCTAGTCCGATTCTCCCTTCAGACCCTTGGGATGGACAGGGTGATGTCGCTACGCTCCCTCGTTCTTTCTCTCCACGACTGTATCCTCTCAAATCAAATCAAATTTTATTGGTCACATACACATGCTTAGCAGATGTTAATGCGAGTGTAGCGAAATGCTTTTGCTTCTAGTTCCGACAGTGCAGTAATATCTAACAAGTAATCTAACAAAGTCACTATGACTACTTTATACACACAAATGTAAAGGAATTAATAAGAATATGTACATAAAAATATATGGATGAGCGATGGCCGTGCGGCATAGGGAAGATGCAGTAGATGGTATAGAATACAGTATATATATACATATATATATATATATATATATATATATATATGAGATGAGTAATGTAGGATATGTAGACATTATTAAAGTGCCGTTATTTAAAGTGACACCTTTATTAAATCCATTTATTAAAGTGGCCAGAGATTTGAGTCTATATGTTCACAGCAGCCTCTCTATGTTAGTGATGGCTGTTTAACAGTCTGATGGCCTTGAGATAGAAGCTGTTTTTCAGTCTCTCGGTCCCAGCTTTGATGCACCTGTACTGACCTCGCCTTCTGGATGATAGCAGGGTGAACAGGCAGTGGCTCGGGTGGCTTTTGTCCTCGATGATCTTTTTGGCCTTCCTGTGACATCGGGTGCTGTAGGTGTCCTTGAGAGCAGGTAATTTGCCCCTGGTGATGCGTTGTGCAGACCGCACTACCTTCTGGAGAGCCTTGTGGTTGAGGGCGGTGTAGTTGCCGTACCAGGCGGTGATACAGCCCAACAGGATGCTCTCGATTGTGCATCTGTAAAAGTTTGTGAGTGTATTAGGTGACAAGCCACATTTTTTCAGCCTCCTGAGGTTGAAGAGGCGCTGTTGCGCCTTCTTCACCACGCTGTCTGTGTGGGTGGACCATTTCAGTTTGTCCGTGATGTGTACGCCGAGGAACTTCAAACTTTACACCTTCTCCACTATTGTCCCGTCGATGTGGATGGGAGGGTGCCCCCTCTGCTGTTTCCTGAACTCCACGATAATTTCCTTTGTTTGGTTGACGTTGAGTGAGAGGTTATTTTCCTGACACCACACTCCGAGGGCCCTCACCACCTCCCTGTAGGCCGTCTCGTCATTGTTGGTAATCAAGCCTACCACTGTTGTGTCGTCTGCAAACTTGAAGATTGAGTTGGAGGAGTCATGGGTGAACAGGGAGGACAGGAGAGGGCTGAGAACGCACCCTTGTTGTTTCCTACCTTCCCCACCTGGGGGCGGCCCGTCAGAAAGTCCAGGACCCAGTTGCACAGGACGGGGTCGAGACACAGGGTCTCGAGCTTAATGACGTGTTTGGAGGGTACTGTGGTGTTAAATGCTGAGCTGTAGTCAATGAACAGCATTCTTACATAGGTATTCCTCTTGTCCAGATGAGTTAGGGCAGTGTGCAGTGTGATGGCGATTGCGTCATCTGTGGACCTATTGGGGCGGTAAGCAAACTGGAGTGGGTCTAGGGTGTCAGGTAGGGTGGAGGTGATTTGATCCTTGACTTGTCTCTCAAAGCACTTCATGATGACAGAACTGAGTGCTACGGGGCGATAGTCATTTAGTTCAGTTACCTTAGCTTTATTGGGAACAGGAACAATGCTGGCCATCTTGAAGCATGCGGGGACAGCAGACTGGGATAGGGATCGATTGAATATGTCCGTAAACACACCAGCCAGCTGGTCTGCGCATGCTCTGAGGACGCGGCTAGGGATGCCGTCTGGGCCAGCAGCCTTGCGAGGGTTAACACGTTTAAATGTTTTACTCACGTTGGCCATGGAGAAGGAGAGCCCACAGGCTTTGGTAGCGGGCCGTGTCAGTGGCTCTGTATTGTCCTCAAAGCGAGCAAAGAATTTGTTTAATTTGTCTGGGAGCAAGACGTCTCATTATCTGCCAAGACAAAGGAATAATCCAATTCATTACACTTGTGCCCATCGCAGTCTCATCGAGACAGCTTCATACACGTGTGTCATAGACCGTGTCACATGACAGAAATGTTTCCATCTTTTGACTGTCTTCATTTGACTCTCTTTCCTCTCATCATCATCATTTCTGAGTTCTCTCATTATCACGATGGCTTAATTGCCTTTTTTATTATGGTACTTGGGTGAACCATTGTAATGTCTCTCAGGAGGAACTGTGTGTGTGTGTGTGTGTGTGTGGTACTCCACCCAAGGGGTTAGCGAGATTAGAAGAGAAAGCATATATAAAATGAAAATAGCAGACACTTGAACGATTCTCTTAATCTCTCATTTATATGGATCCCAGGTTAATAGCCAGAGTGTATGACGTGTTTAACTGTCTGTGAACAATACGACCTGACTCAACCAGACAGAACCAGAGAGAGATCAGAGAGGTAGAGTACTGACAGAGTAGAAAACAGAGGAGAGAAGGGGATGCTATGGGGATACCCTGAGAGAGTCTTACTAAACACAGGGTAGAAACAGAGGAGAGGAGGGGATGCTATGGGGATACCCTGAGAGACTCTTATTAAACACAGGGTAGAAACAGAGGAGAGGAGGGGATGCTATGGGGATACCCTGAGAGTCTTATTAAACACAGGGTAGAAACAGAAGAGAGGAGGGGATGCTATGGGGATACCCTGAGAGTCTTATTAAACACAGGGTAGAAACAGAGGAGAGGAGGGGATGCTATGGGGATACCCGGAGTGTCTTATTAAACACAGGGTAGAAACAGAGGAGAGGAGGGGATGCTATGGGGATACCCTGAGAGTCTTATTAAACACAGGGTAGAAACAGAGGAGAGGAGGGGATGCTATGGGGATACCCTGAGAGTCTTATTAAACACAGGGTAGAAACAGAGGAGAGGAGGGGATGCTATGGGGATACCCTGAGAGACTCTTATTAAACACACACATTCCCCAATCAAATCCTCTTGCCCTAACCCTGTCACCCTTTTGTGGAAATTAGCCCTCAAGCATCGGAAGAGAGGGATTTAAAGACGACCGCATTCACCAGCTCCGGATTAACGTCTGTCTGCTTAACGGAACCCCTCCTTGCTCTCTACAACGGCCTGATGCGATTCGCCGGCACCCATGACAGATCATCCAATCAAACGCTATAAGCTGGCTGGAGAGATTAGCTTTGATGTGTGGTAGGGTCTGTTTTAAACGACGTGCTGGTATCAGAGCATCTCCAGTTCATGGTCCTGGATTATCTCTCTGTCTGCCCACACATTCATGGCAGAGAACGAGGGAGAGGGGGAGATATATATAGAGAGAGAGAGACATGTGGGCAAGCTAGGATTTACTTTACCTAGTGTAATACCTTTGCAATGGCTTCGGAATAATGTCATTCACAAATGTGTTTAGCTCAGTCAGACAGGTAGACTCCAGTCATGCAGTCAGCGAGACACTCAGTTTGTGCTGTCAATCGTAGAACAGACATTGCATACAGTACCCAGCAGGTGAGAATGTGCAGTAGGTAGGAAACCAGTCTCTTGATGATAGTCCACATGCTGGATGTAATGTATACCTATATCAAACCTTCCTGTCTTCCTCTCTTGCTGAGCATGCAGTGATATGAGTGAACACTAAAGGAGAATTTCACACACCTCATTTTCTACAGTTAATAATATAATATAGTCTAATGACTAGGAGTGGATCGCCACATGGTTAAGCTGATCACATTCAAAGTCCGCTCCAATGATCTCTTGCATAGCTGCAGTGATTGTGTGTGATAGTGTGCTCCACTAGATGGTAGGATGGCCCATATTTCTAAGATTTACACACAAGATCTCCTGCCTGGTGCTAGCGTATCATAGCGTTGTGGTGTTACAGTACAGTGCAGTGCAGTGAGGTGTGGTGGGTGGCGTGAACTAACTGAGATTTACTCTCCCAGGGGCCAGCTCTGAATCTTCCTATTTATGCCATCATAAGGACCACTCCTAGCACTCCCTGGGAACCCGATTTAACACACACACACACACACACACACACACTAAGGAGAAGAGAAGGAGAATGGGAGAGAAAGAGATCAAAGTAATGGCAGGAGGAATGGAGAGAGGACAGAGACTGCCAATGCTGAGTGGGAGAGGAGGAGGAGAAAGAGCAAAATAAAAAGAGGGAAAGAACAAGTCAGTAGAACAAGTCAGTGAGGTTAAAGAGGGAAAGAACAAGTCAGTGAGGTTAAAGAGGGAAAGAACAAGTCAGTAGAACAAGTCAGTGAGGTTAAAGAGGAAAAGAACAAGTCAGTGACGTTAAAGAGGGAAAGAACAAGTCAGTAGAACAAGTCAGTGAGGTTAAAGAGGAAAAGAACAAGTCAGTAGAACAAGTCAGTGAGGTTAAAGAGGGAAAGAACAAGTCAGTTAGGTTAAAGAGGGAAAGAACAAGTCAGTAAGGTTAAAGAGGAAAATAACAAGTCAGTGAGGTTAAAGAGGGAAAGAACAAGTCAGTAAGGTTAAAGAGGGAAATAACAAGTCAGTGAGGTTAAAGAGGGAAAGAACAAGTCAGTAAGATTAAAGAGGAAAATAACAAGTCAGTGAGGTTAAAGAGGGAAAGAACAAGTCAGTGAGGTTAAAGAGGGAAAGAACAAGTCAGTGAGGTTAAAGAGGAAAATATCAAGTCAGTGAGGCTAAAGAGGGAAAGAACAAGTCAGTAAGGTTAAAGAGGAAAATAACAAGTCAGTGAGGTTAAAGAGGAAAATATCAAGTCAGTGAGGTTAAAGAGGAAAATATCAAGTCAGTGAGGCTAAAGAGGGAAAGAACAAGTCAGTGAGGTTAAAGAGGGAAAGAACAAGTCAGTGAGGTTAAAGAGGAAAAGAACAAGTCAGTGAGGTTAAAGAGGAAAATAACAAGTCAGTGAGGTTAAAGAGGAAAATATCAAGTCAGTGAGGCTAGAGGGAAAGAGCAAGTCAGTGAGGTTAAAGAGGGAAAGAACAAGTCAGTGAGGTTAAAGAGGAAAAGAACAAGTTAGTAGAACAAGTCAGTGACGTTAAAGAGGGAAATAACAAGTCAGTGACGTTAAAGAGGGAAAGAACAAGTCAGTAGAACAAGTCAGTGAGGTTAAAGAGGAAAAGAACAAGTCAGTAGAACAAGTCAGTGAGGTTAAAGAGGGAAAGAACAAGTCAGTGAGGTTAAAGAGGGAAAGAACAAGTCAGTAGAACAAGTCAGTGAGGTTAAAGAGGGAAAGAACAAGTCAGTGAGGTTAAAGAGGGAAATAACAAGTCAGTGAGGTTAAAGAGGAAAATAACAAGTCAGTGAGGTTAAAGAGGAAAAGAACAAGTCAGTGAGGTTAAAGAGGAAAATAACAAGTCAGTGAGGTTAAAGAGGAAAATATCAAGTCAGTGAGGCTAAAGAGGGAAAGAACAAGTCAGTAAGGTTAAAGAGGAAAATAACAAGTCAGTGAGGTTAAAGAGGAAAATATCAAGTCAGTGAGGTTAAAGAGGAAAATATCAAGTCAGTGAGGCTAAAGAGGGAAAGAACAAGTCAGTGAGGTTAAAGAGGAAAAGAACAAGTCAGTGAGGTTAAAGAGGAAAATAACAAGTCAGTGAGGTTAAAGAGGAAAATATCAAGTCAGTGAGGCTAGAGGGAAAGAGCAAGTCAGTGAGGTTAAAGAGGGAAAGAGCAAGTCAGTGAGGTTAAAGAGGGAAAGAACAAGTCAGTGAGGTTAAGGAGGGAAAGAAACAGAAAGGAGATGAGAGTCTAGATGGAGAACAGTAATAAACTGTTTCATTAAGGTTAGCAGCCACAAGCCCAGCTAAACAATCTGCAAATAAAATGGACCTCTCTTCAGAGGGTGATCAAGCTGCCTTTCGCCTCCTGCTGCTCTTCCTCTCCTGCTCCTCCTGCACTACAAATGAGCCGGGGAGCCCGGGACGGCATACTATACAGGAGAACACCATGGGAGAAACCCCCTCCTCAACCTCCCGGTCCATGAACCTCTCATATAAACCAGTACACAGCCCCCCTAACCCTGCAGCAACGTTCCACTACACTAACCCAATGGAGAGGTCTGGATACCGTAATGAATAATAATAACAACATGGCCGAACGTGACAGCTCACGTGAGCTGGAGCGGCGACAATTGAGTTGTAACACGTGGACATGGACTCTAGCTTCATGCATACATTTGCGGATGAAACGTATTGGAATGCAGTTGTACTCTGCTGCAATGCCTCAAGAAAGACCAAACCCCCAGTGACCCCACTATTTTAGCGGGGTATACAGTGTTACAAGATCACGAATTCGATTAGATTACATCAGAGTTCTAAGCGAGTTGTAAACAAGTGATCTAAGCGTAGTTGTCACGGTGCTGAATAATGCACTCATGACGGTCGTCATAGTGCTAGTCATCCCTGTTTACGCAGTGCCTGTGTGTGTATGTGTGTCCTCGTCCTATCCTCCGAGCTCTTCTCTTCCTCTAGGCTATAAACTGATTTCCCTCTCCCCCAGCGACTCTGACACTTCAGCATCTCTGAGCATCAAACCCAGACATGCTCTTCATGAATGCAGCTCCCATCACCACGCAACGCTCCTGAGACAGAGAATAGTGAATGCACCCCCTTCGCTAACAACCACAAATGCAGCCGCAAGGGAAACACACTATAACTGGTTTCTGAAGCTGTCAAAAAAATCAGAGAAGAGAAAGACAGAGAGTGAGGGAAAGAAAGAGGGAGATGGAGAGAAAGAGAGAGTGAGGGAAAGAAAGAGGGAGATGGGGAGAAAGTCAGAGAGTGAGGGAAAGAAAGAGGGAGATGGGGAGAAAGTCAGAGAGTGAGGGAAAGAAAGCGAGAGATGGGGAGAAAGACATTTGACGAAATCCTACAGTATTCCCTTCTGAGAGTCAAACCACTGAGGAGAGGACAGGAAGACGACAGAGGAGAGGACAGGAAGAGGACAGAGAAGAGGACAGGAAGAGAAGAGAGGAGAGGACAGGAAGAGGACAGAGGAGAGGACAGGAAGAGAAGAGAAGAGAAGAGAAGAGAGGAGAGGACAGGAAGAGGACAGAGGAGAGGACAGGAAGAGAAGAGAGGACAGGAAGAGGACAGAGGAGAGGACAGGAAGAGAAGAGAAGAGAGGAAAGGAAAGGACAGGAAGAGGACAGAGGAGAGGACAGGAAGAGGACAGAGGAGAGGACAGGAAGAGAAGAGAGGAGAGGACAGGAAGAGGACAGAGAAGAGGACAGGAAGAGAAGAGAGGAGAGGACAGGAAGAGGACAGAGGAGAGGACAGGAAGAGAAGAGAGGAGAGGACAGGAAGAGGACAGAGGAGAGGACAGGAAGAGAAGAGAAGAGAAGAGAGGAAAGGACAGGAAGAGGACAGAGGAGAGGACAGGAAGAGGACAGAGGAGAGGACAGGAAGAGGACAGAGGGGACAGGAAGAGGACAGAGAAGAGGACAGGAAGAGGACAGAGGAGAGGACAGGAAGTGGAGCGGATAGCAACAAAGTACAGTCGGTTCTCTGCAAAGTACAGTTCTAGCAGAGTTAAGATTCGAGTGAAGTAGGTCTACTCTGTAACACTTAACATTTGTTACAGTGAACTGTCAACCTTTGTGTGTGTTGGTGTGTATTTAATCCCAGGCTCACAGTGTTCCCTTCAGCGAGAGCTGTTAGTTAATACAGGCTCTCACAACAGCATCTGAGTGAAGTATTGCGGTAACGTGCTGACTAACGAGGAGCTAGTGATTTACAAACACAACCTGACAGGGAGAGAGATGATTCCAATGATTATATTGATACTGATGAGGGTGATGATAATTAGATGATTATAGAAGAGGTACATCGATGATGATGGCAATATTCCAGGAATGGAAGGATGGAAGATGAATGGCTGTCAATCGCAGGCCACATCATCTCTGAGAAGGCACAAAAAGAAGATAAAAAATGAGCCTGCTGCACAAGAGACTGCTGTGTGTGTGTGTGTGTGTGTGCCCACTACCCAGTAGGCCGCCGACGGGAGTGAGAAACACACGATTGGGATCGGAACCAACCCGCCACCGGCACCTTCCTCTCTCTCTCCCCTCTCCAGCAGCTGTTTAACAGCGCACCAATAACAATTCCCCCTCCCTTTCTGTGTGTGCAGGGGCGGAATTCACCGTTGCACCACTGCACGTTTACAGGCAATCTCTTTGGTAGAAAGAGTCAGAGAATGCAGCGCAGCCTCTAGGGCCCACACCCAGTCAGGGGGAGATAAACACACACACACCCAGTCAGGGGGAGATAAACACACACACACCCAGTCAGGGGGAGATAAACGCTGCTTTTGTTCCACATGTAAAAAAGGAAAGAGAAATAAAAGTAAACAGGGTTTCGAGAGAGAGAGAGACAGAGAGAGAGAGACAGAGAGAGAGAGAGAGACAGAGAGAGAGAGAGAGACAGAGAGAGAGACAGAGAGAGGAGACAGAGAGGAGAGAGACAGAGAGAGAGAGATAGAGAGACAGAGAGAGAGAGACAGAGAGAGAGACAGAGAGAGAGAGAGAGAGAGAGAGAGAGAGAGAGACAGAGAGAGAGACGAGAGCAGAGAGAAGGAACAGGAGCAGACAGAGAGAGGAGAGAGAGAGAGACAGAGAGAGAGAGAGAGACAGAGAGGAGGACAGAGAGAAGAGAGAGAGGACGAGAGAGAGACAGAGAGAGAGCAGAGACAGAGAGAGAGAGAAGAGACAGAGAGACAAGAGAGGACGAGAGAGAGAGCAGAGAGAGAGAGCAGAGAGAGGCCAGAGAGAGAGAGAGACAGAGAGAAGAGAGCAGAGAGCAGAGAAGAGAGGGAAGTAGAGACAGAGAGAACAGAGAGAGAGAGGAGGAGGACGAGAGAGAGAGCAGGAGAGAGAGACAGAGAGAGAGAAACAGAGAGACGAATAGACAAGACGAGAGACAGAGAGACGAGAGAGTAGAGAGAGTAGACAAGAGAGAGAGAGAGAGAGAGAAGAGAGACAGAGAGAGAGAGAGAGGACAGAGATACAGAGATGAAGAGAGAGACAGAGAGATAGACAGATGAGAGAGACAGAGACAGGAGAGAAGAGAGACAGAGGACAGAGAGATATAGAGAGACCTAGGGATAGACAGAGAGAGAGAGATGAGAGAGAGACAGAGAGAGAGACAGATACAAGAGAGAGAGAGAGAGACCGAGAGCCAAGAGAGAGCAGAGAGACCGAGAGATCCAGACGAGGAGGAGAGACGATGGAGAGGAGTACCAGAGAGAGAAGATCGACAGAGAGCAGAGACAGAGAGAGAGCAGGAGAGAGAGAGAGGACGAGACAGAGTAGAGAGAGAGAGAGACAGAGAGACAGAGAGAGAGAGAGAGAGAGAGAGAGAGAGAGAGAGAGAGAGAGAGAGAGAGAGAGAGGTGGGGGTAAGCAGTTTGACAGTTCCTTGATGCTACAGAGTTAATACTGCATACTGTACACACTGTGTCTGTCTGTCTTGCCTTCTGAATGTCTGTCAGGTCATCTATCTGACTCTTTGCATGGGTCCGTGACTGTCTCTCAACACAGTGTGTCAGCTTCTTTGAGCTGGAGAACAGTACTTGTCCCTCTGCTTCACTGTCTTTGTAAGTCTGTCTCTCTACTGTAGCTGTCTGCACAACTGCCTAGTGCTGACAGGTCTGTCTGTCTGTCTGTCTGTCTGTCTGTCTGTCTGTCTGTCTGTCTGTCTGTCTGTCTCTCTTGTCTGTCTCTCTTGTCTGTATGCTATTTGTCATTCTGTTTTGTGTCTCTGCATGTTGTTCTGCATGTACTGTATATATTTGTCAGAATACATGTCTGTGTGTGACACTGAGTCCCTTCACTGTAGCTAGAGAGGAGAGCTCACCATGGGTCGTCAGCTCCACACACACACTAGAGGAACTGCTCCAGGCCTCTCACACACACCAGCACAATACACCATTGTACTCCAGTCACCAAAGCCCAGAGCTCCACAAAGCCAAAGTCACTTCACGCTTTCTTTTTGTAATTCTCTCATGCTATCTACTCACACACTCTACAGAGAAACTCAGTAACAGCTGCACAACGAGCTCCCTGGGAACTGTGTTCTATGATTTGTTAATGGAAAAACACAGTGTGTATACTATGTTTGTGTGTGTGTCTATTGTACCATCACCCCTCCTTTCATTTTTCCTTTTCTCCATACTCCCTCCATCCAGAGAGCTCAATGGGGAGGAGCCTAGGACTCTGTACACCTCAGAACAGGAAGTTCATTCATAGTCATGAGATACTGAGCTGACTGGCATCTAAGTCACAACAGGGAGGGATGGAGAATATATCTGCTTTCTGTGTGGGTGTGTGTTTGCGCACGTGGACTGTGTGTGGGTGTGTGTGCGTGTGTGTGTGTGTGTGTGTGTGTGTGTGTGTGTGTGTGTGTGTGTGTGTGTGGTGTGTGTGTGTGTGTGTGTGTGTGTGTGTGTGTGTGTGTGTGTGTACATATGTATTATCTTAATTTGACCAGTTAATCACAGCAGGAAGATAACCCTGCAGCAACATCCTTTTTTTGTTATTGATTCGAATGAATGGTCATTTTTTGTAGGGGTTGATACATTTTTCATCAGGGCAAATCAAATCAAGTCTGACAAATCAAGTCTGACATTTTAAAGTGGAAATTACATTTCTGTGGTGTGTGTGCGCGTGAGTGTGCTTGTCTGCCTGTCTGTTATGTATATTGCATACCAATGTGATGTATAATTGAGGTAAGAAGTGTAAAATGGCTCCCCTCTGCAGAGCACCGGGGGCCAGATAGATGTAGATGCATTATGCTTTACATTCTAGATGAAAGCGTTCGGTCGGTGAATGACGGCGCTGAAGACGCCATAGCAGACCCATCGGGCCCCTGTTTTGTGCCTTACAAGGTTTTACATGTTTCAATGCTCAAAGCTTCAAACGCTGATACAAATAGCCCTCCTCATCTAACATTCAGTCTACCATTCAGCTGGAAAAGGCTGAGGTGCTTCTGTAAAACCAAAGGGTGTTCACTTCCCGTAGACTACCACGTCAGGTAAAGGCGTGCGTTGGTTGCTATGGTAACTGAAGTGGGATGAGGCATGAGCAAACAATTAGATCTCAGGTTTAACACTGTCTTTAAACATGAAGAGGGGAGAGAGGTTGGTTTGACTCATTGTAGGTAGGGCTTAGCGAGAAAGACAGAGCGAGAGCAGAGAGAGAGAGAGAGAGAGAATGTAGAGAGAGAAAGAGGGTAGAGTGAGGGATAGAGAGAGAGAGATTGCTTTGGCTTTGGCAATGTAAACATATGTTTCCCATGCAAATAAAGCCCCTTAAATTGAAATTGAATTGAGAGAGAGAAAGAGAGACAATGTGGATAGAGGGAGAGAGAGAGAGAGAAAGAGAGGAAGTGATGGATAGGGAGAGAAAGCATGTTTATATCTTCTGATTCATTAGCTTGGGGGTGAGTGCAAGATGCTGACTATTATTGATACTGCTGAAATAACAATGGAGCCCATGGCCATCCATCACCTGACCTGCTGCCATGCCCGTGGCGGCCATCTTGGAACGCTAAGTCATTCTAATTAGCCGGTTGGCATTAAATGGGAGGCAGGTGAGGTTTGGAAGCCCCAGTTCTGATAGGTGAGGGAGGGGAATAAAGTGTGGGTGTGAGTGGGAGTCATTCGCTAGATGATGTCACCGGCTGTAATGTGAGAAAGAACATGTTGCGTTATGATGCTGCAATACCACTGTGTGATATTACAGGACTCATGTTAAAAGTAGTCTTGTCGGTGTTGTTCGGGGTTGCAGGTCTATTTGTTGGTCCACCAATGAGGCTTAAAGGTGCAGACCCTGCTTCACCTCACATCACCTATAAACGGGAAGCCCTGGGCCCCTGAGAGCTCGGATCTAAGGGTAGATTGTAGTGAACAAAAAAAAAAGTCACATGTTGGTTCCAAATGTTCCATCTGCACAAAAAGCTTATTTCTCTCAAATGTTGTTCACAAATGTGTTTACATCCCTGTTAGTGAATATTTCTCCTTTGCCAAGATAATCCATCCACCTGACAGGTGTGGCATATGAAGAAGTTGATTCAACAGCATGATCATTACACAGGGGCACCTTGTGCTGGGGAAAATAAAAGGCGACTCTAAAATATGCAGTTTCGTCACACAACAAACACAATGCCACATATGTCTCAAGTTTTAAGGGAGCGTGCTATTGGCATGCTGACTGCAGGAATGTTCAACAGAGTTGTTGGCAGAGAATTGAATGTTACTTTCTCTACCATAAGCCGCCTCCAACGTCATTTTAGAGAATTTGGAAGTATTTCAAACCGGCCTTACAACCTCAGACCACATGTAACCATGCCAGCCCAGGACCTCCCCATCCAGCTTCTTCACCTGCGGGATCATCTGAGACCAGCCACCCAGACAGCTGATGAAACTGAGGAGTATTCCTGTCTGTAATAAAGCCCTTTTGGGGGGGGGGGGAATAATTATGATTGGCTGGGCCTGGCTCCCCAGTGTATGGACCTATGCCCTCCCCTGCCCAGTCATGTGAAATCCATAGATTAGGGCTTCATTTATTTATTTCAATTGAACGATTTCCTTACATGAACTGTAACTCAGTAAAATCGCTGAAATTGTTGCATGTTGCGTTTCTATTTTTGTTCAGTATACTTCTAGTTGACTCGGAAGAGTTCCGTACCGTCGCTTATGTGAATTGAATACAGAGCATGTCGGGAGCATGTTGGGATTGCGTTGACTGAAATTCTCCCAGAGGATCTCATCGTCTGGTTGACCTCCTTTGACACTAGCAAAACACGAGCCAATCATCATAGAGAACGGGGCATTCCCAATGGTGCCCACGTTGACAGTAACCGCATGCAGTGCTGAATATGATCAAAAGCTGGTGATATCATTATTTAATTTCTCCGAAAAATGTTCTTAGGTAACAGCGTATCAGATTAGGGGAGACCAGAGCTGTGTGTGACACTTTTTACTGGTGTGTATTTCACAACACCTGTAGGCCTACAGGCTATCTTATGAGAGTATTTTCAACAAGATTAGAAAGAGTAAGGTCTTGGGATGAAATTGGTTCCATTTTATCCTTATAGCTTATTCCAAAATGGGAGTTATTTCCTATCTGTCTTATTGAAATGAAGAAAAAATGGAGCCTACCGAGTCTTTGAAATAACCAAGCTAAGTAGGCGATTAGAGACGCTGCTGAGAGTGTGTTTGCGAGATGCCGGACATAAGGCATTCCCATTATTCCTCTCCAGCCATTACCACATCCTCCTGAGTTAAGTTGACACCAACCTCCTCTGGTACAGTGGTTCCCTAACTTCAGGTTGGGGCCCCATGTGGGTTCCCCTGAGAAAATCTGTACTAATCTTATCAAACAAGTTAGGAACAAACAAAAAATATATATGTTTTAATATGAATATCTCAACATGCCCTATCTTCCCTATAGGCCTACATTTAAAAGCAACCAAAATGTACTGTATAGCTAATAGGCTGTGTGTTTGTAGATGGACTGAGGGGCTCCCGAGTGGCGCAGCGGTGTAAGGCACTGCATCTCAGTGCTAGAGGTGTCACTACAGACACCCTGGTTTGATTCCAGGCTGTATCACAACCGGCCGTAATTGGGAGTCCCATAGGGCGGCGCACAATTGTGTCACGTCCTGACCATAGAGAGCTCGTATTTTTCTATGGTAGAGTAGGTCAGGGCGTGACTAGTTTAATTTTTCTATGTTGTGTTCTAGTTTCTTTTTTCTATGTTGGGGTTTTCATATGATTCCCAATTAGAGGCAGCTGGTCATCGTTGTCTCTAATTGGGGATCATATTTAAGTAGTTGTTTTTCCCACTTGTGTTTGTGGGAGATTATTTTGATTTAGTGCATGTTGCACCTCTTCGTCATGGTTTGCTATTTTGTTTATAGTATGTCTTGCATAGTTTCACATATTAATAAAGATGTGGAACGATACCCACACTGCGCCTTGGTCTCCTTCATATGATGAACGTGACAAATTGGCCCAGCATCGTCCGGGTTTGGCCGCTGTAGGCCGTCATTGTAAATAAAATTTGTTCTTAACTGACTTGCCTAGTTAAATAAATGTTACACTTAAAAAAATGAAGGTACAGCAGCCAAGGTGATAATGGCTGGGGTCATTTTTGTTTGTTTTTGCTGTTGTCCAAGTAGAATTTTAAATTCCATTTGCTGATTGTCTTGTTAGTATAATTCATGTGTGTGTTCGTCACTCTTCATGAGGCGAGATGATCAGAGGACAAATCACCTTGTACATACTGAACTGTTCACACACACACACACACACACACACACACACCCTTGTCATCTGAATAAAGCACACTACAGAGAGTGAACACACTCAATAGGTCTATTTACAGTATGAATGACTAAAGTACTGTAGCGGTAATGTTGGAACATCAAAGCTGCAGTATTGCAAAGCCACTCTCATTATGTGTTTTCATGTGTACTGTCACTGTGTAGTCAGATGAAACATGCTGTTTTGTATACTAACTTTACAAAGAGGTGACCTCAGTAGAGGTTCATACGTTTGTACAGTGTACACAAAAGCTTATATGTGTAAATAGCTTTCAGATGATACCAGCTGTTTTGATAGAGGTGACATCAGTGTGAATTAATATAATATAGTAATATATAATTAAGCAATAAGGTCTGAGGGGGTGTGGTATATGGCCAATATACCATACGCACGATGCAACACGGAAATAAATGTACACATAAATGTTTTGTTATACCCGTGGTATACCACTACTTTTGACCAGGGCCCATACTACTTTTGACCAGGGCCCAGACTGCTTTTGACCAGGTCCCTACTGCTTAGGGCCCATACTGCTTTTGACCAGGGCCCATACTGCTTTTGACCAGGGCCCATACTGCTTTTGACCAGGGCCCATACTGCTTTTGACCAGGGCCCATACTACTTTTGACCAGGGCCCATACTACTTTTGACCAGGGCCCAGACTACTTGTGACCCAGGGCCCCAACTACTTTTGACGCAGGGCCCAGACTACTTTTGACCAG
>NC_042996.1:15540412-15704890 GCF_901001165.1 Salmo trutta | reverse complement strand
GAATAGAGAGAGACTACTGTACCTGATACCTGAAACACTCAGAATAGAGGAGAGCCTGCTGTACGATTGATACCTGGAACACTCAGAACAGAATATAGACTGCTGTACGGTTGATACCTGGAACACTCAGAATAGAGGAGAGACTGCTGTACGATTGATAGCTGGAACACTCAGAACAGAGGAGAGACTGCTGTACGATTGATACCTGGAACACTCAGAACAGAGAAGAGACTGCTGTACGGTTGATACCTGGAACACTCAGAATAGAGGAGAGACTGCTGTACGATTGATACCTGGAACACTCAGAATAGAGGAGAGACTGCTGTACGATTGATACCTGGAACACTCAGAATAGAGGAGAGACTGCTGTACGATTGATAGCTGGAACACTCAGAATAGAGGAGAGACTGCTGTACGATTGATACCTGGAACACTCAGAATAGAGGAGAGACTGCTGTACGATTGATACCTGGAACACTCAGAAGAGGAGAGACTGTTGTACGATTGATACCTGGAACACTCAGAATAGAGGAGAGACTGCTGTACGATTGATAGCTGGAACACTCAGAATAGAGGAGAGACTGCTGTACGATTGATAGCTGGAACACTCAGAATAGAGGAGAGACTGCTGTACGATTGATACCTGGAACACTCAGAATAGAGGAGAGACTGTTGTACGATTGATACCTGGAACACTCAGAAGAGGAGAGACTGTTGTACGATTGATACCTGGAACACTCAGAATAGAGGAGAGACTGCTGTACGATTGATAGCTGGAACACTCAGAATAGAGGAGAGACTGCTGTACGATTGATAGCTGGAACACTCAGAATAGAGGAGAGACTGCTGTACGATTGATAGCTGGAACACAGAATAGAGGAGAGACTGCTGTACGATTGATAGCTGGAACACTCAGAATAGAGGAGAGACTGCTGTACGATTGATAGCTGGAACACTCAGAATAGAGGAGAGACTGCTGTACGATTGATACCAGGAACACTCAGAATAGAAGAGAGACTGCTGTACGATTGATACCTGGAACACTCAGAATAGAGGAGAGACTGCTGTACGATTGATAGCTGGAACACTCAGAATAGAGGAGAGACTGCTGCACGATTGATAGCTGGAACACTCAGAATAGAGGAGAGACTGCTGTACGATTGATACCTGGAACACTCAGAATAGAGGAGAGACTGCTGTACGATTGATACCTGGAACACTCAGAAGAGGAGAGACTGTTGTACGATTGATACCTGGAACACTCAGAATAGAGGAGAGACTGCTGTACGATTGATAGCTGGAACACTCAGAATAGAGGAGAGACTGCTGTACTATTGATAGCTGGAACACTCAGAATAGAGGAGAGACTGCTGTACGATTGATAGCTGGAACACTCAGAATAGAGGAGAGACTGCTGTACGATTGATAGCTGGAACACTCAGAATAGAGGAGAGACTGCTGTACGATTGATAGCTGGAACACTCAGCAATAGAGGAGAGACTGCTGTTACGATTGATACCTGGAACACTCAGAATATAAGAGAGACTGCTGTACGATTGATACCTGGAACACTCAGACTAGAGGAGAGACTGCTGTACGATTGATACTGGAACACTCAGAACAAGACGGATGAGACTGCTGTACGGTTGATACCTGGAACACTCAGAATAGAGGAGAGGACTGCTGGTACGATTGATAGCTGGAACACTCAGAATAGAGGAGAGACTGCTGTACGATTGATACCTGGAACACTCAGAATAGAGGAGAGAATGCTGTACGATTGATACCTGGAACACTCAGAATAGAGGAGAGACTGCTGTACGATTGATACCTGGAACACTCAGAATAGAGAGAGAGACTGTGTACGGTTGATACCTGGAACACTCAGAATAGAGGAGAGACTGCTGTACGATTGATACCTGGAACACTCAGAACAGAGGAGAGACTGCTGTACGATTGATACCTGGAACACTCAGAATAGAGGAGAGACTACTGTACGATTGATACCTGGAAAACTCAGAATAGAGGAGAGCCTGCTGTACGATTGATACCTGGAACACTCAGAACAGACGAGAGACTGCTGTACGGTTGATACCTGGAACACTCAGAATAGAGGAGAGACTGCTGTACGATTGATACCTGGAACACTCAGAATAGAGGAGAGACTGCTGTACGATTGATACCTGGAACACTCAGAATAGAGGAGAGACTGCGGTACGATTGATAGCTTGAACACTCAGAATAGAGGAGAGACTGCTGTACGATTGATACCTGGAACACTCAGAATAGAGGAGAGACTGCTGTACGATTGATACCTGGAACACTCAGAAGAGGAGAGACTGCTGTACGATTGATACCTGGAACACTCAGAATAGAGGAGAGACTGCTGTACGATTGATAGCTGGACACTCAGAATAGAGGAGAGACTGCTGTACGATTGATAGCTGGAACACTCAGAATAGAGGAGAGACTGCTGTACGATTGATACCTGGAACACTCAGAATAGAGGAGAGACTGCTGTACGATTGATACCTGGAACACTCAGAAGAGGAGAGACTGTTGTACGATTGATACCTGGAACACTCAGAATAGAGGAGAGACTGCTGTACGATTGATAGCTGGAACACTCAGAATAGAGGAGAGACTGCTGTACGATTGTTAGCTGGAACACTCAGAATAGAGGAGAGACTGCTGTACGATTGATAGCTGGAACACTCAGAATAGAGGAGAGACTGCTGTACGATTGATAGTTGGAACACTCAGAATAGAGGAGAGACTGCTGTACGATTGATAGCTGGAACACTCAGAATAGAGGAGAGACTGCTGTACGATTGATACCTGGAACACTCAGAATAGAAGAGAGACTGCTGTACGATTGATACCTGGAACACTCAGAATAGAGGAGAGACTGCTGTACGATTGATAGCTGGAACACTCAGAATAGAGGAGAGACTGCTGTACGATTGATAGCTGGAACACTCAGAATAGAGGAGAGACTGCTGTACGATTGATACCTGGAACACTCAGAATATAAGAGAGACTGCTGTACGATTGATACCTGGAACACTCAGAATAGAGGAGAGACTGCTGTACGATTGATACCTGGAAACACTCAGAACAGACGAGAGACTGCTGTACGGTTGATACCTGGAACACTCAGAATAGAGGAGAGACTGCTGTACGATTGATAGCTGGAACACTCAGAATAGAGGAGAGACTGCTGTACGATTGATAGCTGGAACACTCAGAATAGAGGAGAGACTGCTGTACGATTGATACCTGGAACACTCAGAATAGAGGAGAGACTGCTGTACGATTGATACCTGGAACACTCAGAATAGAGAAGAGACTGCTGTACGGTTGATACCTGGAACACTCAGAATAGAGGAGAGACTGCTGTACGATTGATACCTGGAACACTCAGAACAGAGGAGAGACTGCTGTACGATTGATACCTGGAACACTCAGAATAGAGGAGAGACTGCTGTACGATTGATACCTGGAACACTCAGAATAGAGGAGAGACTACTGTACGATTGATACCTGGAACACTCAGAATAGAGGAGAGCCTGCTGTACGATTGATACCTGGAACACTCAGAACAGACGAGAGACTGCTGTACGGTTGATACCTGGAACACTCAGAATAGAGGAGAGACTGCTGTACGATTGATACCTGGAACACTCAGAATAGAGGAGAGACTGCTGTACGATTGATACCTGGAACACTCAGAAGAGGAGAGACTGTTGTACGATTGATACCTGGAACACTCAGAATAGAGGAGAGACTGCTGTACGATTGATAGCTGGAACACTCAGAATAGAGGAGAGACTGCTGTACGATTGATAGCTGGAACACTCAGAATAGAGGAGAGACTGCTGTACGATCGATAGCTGGAACACTCAGAATAGAGGAGAGACTGCTGTACGATTGATAGCTGGAACACTCAGAATAGAGGAGAGACTGCTGTACGATTGATAGCTGGAACACTCAGAATAGAGGAGAGACTGCTGTACGATTGATACCTGGAACACTCAGAATAGAAGAGAGACTGCTGTACGATTGATACCTGGAACACTCAGAATAGAGGAGAGACTGCTGTACGATTGATAGCTGGAACACTCAGAATAGAGGAGAGACTGCTGTACGATTGATAGCTGGAACACTCAGAATAGAGGAGAGACTGCTGTACGATTGATACCTGGAACACTCAGAATAGAGGAGAGACTGCTGTACGATTGATACCTGGAACACTCAGAACAGAGGAGAGACTGCTGTACGATTGATAGCTGGAACACTCAGAATAGAGGAGAGACTGCTGTACGATTGAAACCTGGAACACTCAGAATAGAGGAGAGACTACTGTACGATTGATACCTGGAACACTCAGAATAGAGGAGAGCCTGCTGTACGATTGATACCTGGAACACTCAGAACAGACGAGAGACTGCTGTACGGTTGATACCTGGAACACTCAGAATAGAGGAGAGACTGCTGTACGATTGATAGCTGGAACACTCAGAACAGAGGAGAGACTGCTGTACGATTGATACCTGGAACACTCAGAACAGAGAAGAGACTGCTGTACGATTGATAGCTGGAACACTCAGAATAGAGGAGAGACTGCTGTACGATTGATAGCTGGAACACTCAGAATAGAGGAGAGACTGCTGTACGATTGATACCTGGAACACTCAGAATATAAGAGAGACTGCTGTACGATTGATACCTGGAACACTCAGAATAGAGGAGAGACTGCTGTACGATTGATACCTGGAACACTCAGAACAGACGAGAGACTGCTGTACGGTTGATACCTGGAACACTCAGAATAGAGGAGAGACTGCTGTACGATTGATAGCTGGAACACTCAGAATAGAGGAGAGACTGCTGTACGATTGATAGCTGGAACACTCAGAATAGAGGAGAGACTGCTGTACGATTGATACCTGGAACACTCAGAATAGAGGAGAGACTGCTGTACGATTGATACCTGGAACACTCAGAATAGAGAAGAGACTGCTGTACGGTTGATACCTGGAACACTCAGAATAGAGGAGAGACTGCTGTACGATTGATACCTGGAACACTCAGAACAGAGGAGAGACTGCTGTACGATTGATACCTGGAACACTCAGAATAGAGGAGAGACTGCTGTACGATTGATACCTGGAACACTCAGAATAGAGGAGAGACTACTGTACGATTGATACCTGGAACACTCAGAATAGAGGAGAGCCTGCTGTACGATTGATACCTGGAACACTCAGAACAGACGAGAGACTGCTGTACGGTTGATACCTGGAACACTCAGAATAGAGGAGAGACTGCTGTACGATTGATACCTGGAACACTCAGAATAGAGGAGAGACTGCTGTACGATTGATACCTGGAACACTCAGAAGAGGAGAGACTGTTGTACGATTGATACCTGGAACACTCAGAATAGAGGAGAGACTGCTGTACGATTGATAGCTGGAACACTCAGAATAGAGGAGAGACTGCTGTACGATTGATAGCTGGAACACTCAGAATAGAGGAGAGACTGCTGTACGATCGATAGCTGGAACACTCAGAATAGAGGAGAGACTGCTGTACGATTGATAGCTGGAACACTCAGAATAGAGGAGAGACTGCTGTACGATTGATAGCTGGAACACTCAGAATAGAGGAGAGACTGCTGTACGATTGATACCTGGAACACTCAGAATAGAAGAGAGACTGCTGTACGATTGATACCTGGAACACTCAGAATAGAGGAGAGACTGCTGTACGATTGATAGCTGGAACACTCAGAATAGAGGAGAGACTGCTGTACGATTGATACCTGGAACACTCAGAATAGAGGAGAGACTGCTGTACGATTGATACCTGGAACACTCAGAATAGAGGAGAGACTGCTGTACGATTGATACCTGGAACACTCAGAAGAGGAGAGACTGTTGTACGATTGATACCTGGAACACTCAGAATAGAGGAGAGACTGCTGTACGATTGATAGCTGGAACACTCAGAATAGAGGAGAGACTGCTGTACGATTGATAGCTGGAACACTCAGAATAGAGGAGAGACTGCTGTACGATTGATAGCTGGAACACTCAGAATAGAGGAGAGACTGCTGTACGATTGATAGCTGGAACACTCAGAATAGAGGAGAGACTGCTGTACGATTGATAGCTGGAACACTCAGAATAGAGGAGAGACTGCTGTACGATTGATACCTGGAACACTCAGAATATAAGAGAGACTGCTGTACGATTGATACCTGGAACACTCAGAATAGAGGAGAGACTGCTGTACGATTGATACCTGGAACACTCAGAACAGACGAGAGACTGCTGTACGGTTGATACCTGGAACACTCAGAATAGAGGAGAGACTGCTGTACGATTGATAGCTGGAACACTCAGAATAGAGGAGAGACTGCTGTACGATTGATAGCTGGAACACTCAGAATAGAGGAGAGACTGCTGTACGATTGATACCTGGAACACTCAGAATAGAGGAGAGACTGCTGTACGATTGATACCTGGAACACTCAGAATAGAGAAGAGACTGCTGTACGGTTGATACCTGGAACACTCAGAATAGAGGAGAGACTGCTGTACGATTGATACCTGGAACACTCAGAACAGAGGAGAGACTGCTGTACGATTGATAGCTGGAACACTCAGAATAGAGGAGAGACTGCTGTACGATTGAAACCTGGAACACTCAGAATAGAGGAGAGACTACTGTACGATTGATACCTGGAACACTCAGAATAGAGGAGAGCCTGCTGTACGATTGATACCTGGAACACTCAGAACAGACGAGAGACTGCTGTACGGTTGATACCTGGAACACTCAGAATAGAGGAGAGACTGCTGTACGATTGATAGCTGGAACACTCAGAACAGAGGAGAGACTGCTGTACGATTGATACCTGGAACACTCAGAACAGAGAAGAGACTGCTGTACGGTTGATACCTGGAACACTCAGAATAGAGGAGAGACTGCTGTACGATTGATACCTGGAACACTCAGAATAGAGGAGAGACTGCTGTACGATTGATACCTGGAACACTCAGAATAGAGGAGAGACTGCTGTACGATTGATAGCTGGAACACTCAGAATAGAGGAGAGACTGCTGTACGATTGATAGCTGGAACACTCAGAATAGAGGAGAGACTGCTGTACGATTGATACCTGGAACACTCAGAATAGAGGAGAGACTGCTGTACGATTGATAGCTGGAACACTCAGAATAGAGGAGAGACTGCTGTACGATTGATAGCTGGAACACTCAGAATAGAGGAGAGACTGCTGTACGATTGATAGCTGGAACACTCAGAATAGAGGAGAGACTGCTGTACGATTGATAGCTGGAACACTCAGAATAGAGGAGAGACTGCTGTACGATTGATAGCTGGAACACTCAGAATAGAGGAGAGACTGCTGTACGATTGATACCTGGAACACTCAGAATAGAAGAGAGACTGCTGTACGATTGATACCTGGAACACTCAGAATAGAGGAGAGACTGCTGTACGATTGATAGCTGGAACACTCAGAATAGAGGAGAGACTGCTGTACGATTGATACCTGGAACACTCAGAATAGAGGAGAGACTGCTGTACGATTGATACCTGGAACACTCAGAATAGAGGAGAGACTGCTGTACGATTGATAGCTGGAACACTCAGAATAGAGGAGAGACTGCTGTGCGATTGATAGCTGGAACACTCAGAATAGAGGAGAGACTGCTGTACGATTGATACCTGGAACACTCAGAATAGAGGAGAGACTGCTGTACGATTGATACCTGGAACACTCAGAAAAGAGGAGAGATTGCTGTACGATTGATACCTGGAACACTCAGAATAGAGGAGAGACTGCTGTACGATTGATAGCTGGAACACTCAGAATAGAGGAGAGACTGCTGTACGATTGATAGCTGGAACACTCAGAATAGAGGAGAGACTGCTGTACGATTGATAGCTGGAACACTCAGAATAGAGGCGAGACTGCTGTACGATTGATAGCTGGAACACTCAGAATAGAGGAGAGACTGCTGTACGATTGATAGCTGGAACACTCAGAATAGAGGAGAGACTGCTGTACGATTGATAGCTGGAACACTCAGAATAGAGGAGAGACTGCTGTACGATTGATAGCTGGAACACTCAGAATAGAGGAGAGACTGCTGTACGATTGATACCTGGAACACTCAGAATAGAAGAGAGACTGCTGTACGATTGATACCTGGAACACTCAGAATAGAGGAGAGACTGCTGTACGATTGATAGCTGGAACACTCAGAATAGAGGAGAGACTGCTGTACGATTGATACCTGGAACACTCAGAATAGAGGAGAGACTGCTGTACGATTGATACCTGGAACACTCAGAATAGAGGAGAGACTGCTGTACGATTGATAGCTGGAACACTCAGAATAGAGGAGAGACTGCTGTACGATTGATAGCTGGAACACTCAGAATAGAGGAGAGACTGCTGTACGATTGATACCTGGAACACTCAGAATAGAGGAGAGACTGCTGTACGATTGATACCTGGAACACTCAGAATAGAGGAGAGACTGCTGTACGATTGATACCTGGAACACTCAGAATAGAGGAGAGACTGCTGTACGATTGATAGCTGGAACAGTCAGAATAGAGGAGAGACTGCTGTACGATTGATAGCTGGAACACTCAGAATAGAGGAGAGACTGCTCTCTGGAGGAAGACGGAGAAGTGTATGTGCATGAGTGTGTCTGTGTTCTGAGTAACTGCTCATTAATGAACAGTGTGTAAGAACGTCTGTGTGTGTGCTTGTGTGTGTGTGTGTGTGTGTGTGTGTGTGTGTGTGTGTGTGTGTGTGTGTGTGTGTGTGTGTGTGTGTGTGTGTGTGTGTGTGTGTGTGTGTGTGTGTGTGTGTGTGTGTGTGGTTATTGTTTTGTGATTGCTCCCCAGTCTCTTGCAGTAGTCCTGTGAAATGTGCTAACATTTGTGCTCACACGTGTGAAAGGTGTCCACATTAGACAGGAGCAGAGGGCATATTACCATCACACACCTCTTCTCCCCTGCTTCTTTACAGATGTAGGATAATAAATTGACTCAGTTTGCTACAGAAGGAAAATAATTCTGCAGCAACAGGACATGTGAATTATTATGTGGATTATAATTAATGGACATTTTTGTTGGGGTTGATCCATTTTTCGTTAGGGCAAATTAAGTCTGAAAGTGGAAAGTACAACATTTAGAAGCCTTTTTAAAACTCAAATACACTACAAGTTTGCATTTCCTGCTTTGCAGAAAAATTTTAAGCAAGAATGGAAGTCTTCTACTTCCCTCTCTTATCTCTTCTCATCACTATTTTCTCCTCTCCTCCACTTCCCTATCTTACTTTGCCTCCCCATCCCCCTCTTCTAACCTCCACTCCTCTCTTCTCTTCTGCGCTTCCCTATGTCCCTCTCCTACTCTCCTCATCTCCCTCTCTTCTCCTCTCTTATCCCCATCCCTCTGTCCTCTCCCCCTCACCTCTGTCCTGTGCTGTGCAGACAGAGTATGTTCCTTGGCGAGGTAATGGGTTTCTTTATGATTAGTGATAGGCTCTTATTGCTAATCTATAAGTCATCACTCACATGATGATTTATATCCGTGACTCAGAACACAATGTATATTGACCAGTTAACTTGTCTTGGTTTCCATGTATAATGTTTCTGATGAGCTATAGATGATGTTCATTTGTTCTGTTTTTGTACATTTCTATATGAAAACCAGTGGCGGCAGGTAGCCTAGCGGGTTAAGAGCGTTGGGCCAGTAGCCGAAAGGTCGCTGGTTTGACTCCCCGAGCCGACTAGGTGAAAAATCTGTCGATGCGCCCTTGAGCAAGGCACTTAACCCTAATTGCTCCTGTAAGTCACTCTGGATAAGAGCATCTGCTTGCTAAATGACCAAAATGAGAGTGAAAACATTGAATTGGAAGGGTTGGAGTGGTTTGGAAGGTGTGTGCATTTATTCATTTATTCCACAGCCTCCCGTAAGGACCCTCTACTACTCTCTCTGTGTAAATATCTCTATTCTACTCAGGGAAGACCAGACCTGGATAGACCCTCCACAAATAAAATGTAAAAGCACATGCTAATTAGATTCAGTGTTTGTGGCGGCATCCCTCCTCCTTCCGCCTCTCCTCCCTCTCTCATCTCCTCATACCCCTTTCCTCTCCTGTTGTACATGGTAATTGAATTTCCCAGGGAAAGTGAGGGCTGATTGTATTGCCTGGGTTATCGCCATGGTGAGCCTGAGGGATGCTCGGCGTCGCTGTGGAAACCCCCCATACTATCCCCGGGTGCTCCATCTCTCTCCGAAATATGGAGGAAGACACATTAGGGCAGGGAAAGTTTCCCAACTCGATTTAGAGTTGGAAAGTTCAGGCATGCAATGCTCGTCTATGAGAGTGATTGGTAGCAAGCTTGCATGGCGGCACCAGTGGTGAAGAGGTTATCTGAAGGAGTCAAAACATTCACGATTAACTATGATACTGTAGCGAAGTCAGGGCTAGTTCCAACCGGGGGTTGAACCCTGAACCTTGCCACAGCTTACCCAACACCTTAAACGTTACACCAAGAGATTCCAGGTTGTTTAGTGTTGGGATAAGTTGGCTTTTATACCAACAAAGCAATCAGGCCGAAGCGAGATGGATAAATTCCAACCAAATTACTGGATAACCAATAGGGTGGCTGTATTGCGATGCTAACGAATCATGTTTGTACACTAAGATCTATTACGAAACCAAAGAGAAACATCACATCCCAAAAAAGTCACCAAATCCCCAATAGAAGAGCTTTCCCTTTGCACTAAATCCAATGGACCGATGGGTTTGCGTTAATCAAGTCCGGTCACGAAAGCGCAGTAATACAAAGATTTAGGAGATTTATAATAGTCTTGTGTTTGAAGCACACAGTGTGTTATATATGCAGGATTATATGGAAGCCATAGCTCCCTATCAAACATGCCATGGAGCAGTTTACAAGAGGGGAATCAGATCTCTTATGCCCAAATCTGCCCTCCCTGCTGCTTCTGAGAGTCACACACAGTCACGATAGAGAGGCCAGGAGAGGGGGAGAGAGAGAGAGAGAGAGAGAGGCAGACAGACAAAGACCGAAACCATTCCAAATACTCAACAGATCTGTCCCTGTGTCTTTGGCCTTATCTCTTAGGCCTGTGTACAGTGGAGGGGTATAAGAGGAGCAGGAGGCTACAGAGCCGTCTCTGTGGTCTGACTCCTGGGCCGTTGACCCACCCATCCCCCAGACAGGCAGATCATGAGCAATGTGCCATGTGATTCAATTTGCAATGGCTGTCTTTGCCACCCCAAACATCTCTAACACTCTCTAACCCGCCAATCCCCCCTTGCCCCCATAGGCCGTCCATCTCAGCACGCCACAGCAAGGAACCAAGCCCTGAATCTGGGCTTTGCTCCAATCACAATCCCCCTGTACATCTCTTTCTATCCTCCCTCCCCCTCTCCCTCTCTCTCCTCCATGCTCCATCCAGCTCCACAGGCTGTGAATCCATCCACCACCTCCCCCTACATCTCTCTTCCTCTCCTCTGCTATCCCCCTCTTCCTCCCTCTTTCCTCTCCTCCCTATCGCCTCTCTTCCATGCTCCAGCCAGCTCTACAGGCTGTGGCTAGCTGATACACAGGCCCATTCATCTCCTCTCTCCGATTCAGAAAGCCCACCAGCCTAGCCTGTGTGTGTGTGTGTGTGTGTGTGTGTGTGTGTGTGTGTGTGTGTGTGTGTGTGTGTGTGTGTGTGTGTGTGTGTGTGTGTGTTTAACTCAGTTCACTGACTGTCTACATATTCATAGTGTATAAAGGCTTACTCCACAAAAAGCCTGGCACAGACTGTCTGTGTGTGTTTCAGTTTGGTCACACAGTTGAATAGAGGTCATTTTAGAAGTTGGGTGCTTTGGAGGGATTGTACACCGTACACAGGGATAGCTAAAGTCTTTAGGCCCAGGAGAGTGGTGCGGAAAAGGCCTAAACTGGCAGGAGGGACATGGGCTTTGGAGAGAGAAGCGCTGGAGCTTTTAAGATGCAAATGTTCTTTTCAAGATTCCCTTCTCATCTGAGAGGGGAGAGGAGGGGAGGGGAGGGGAGAGGAGGGGAGAGGAGGGGAGCGGAACACCGGCAGCTGGAGTGGTGTGTCACACTGAAGAAATAGCTTTTCAAAAAGAGCCGTGAGACAAACTGCAACGTTAACCATTCAAAGTTGATATTAATGTCAGCTAATATGGCATACTATGGGAGGTTGAAGACAGTATGAAGACACTGCATACGTTTACATAAATGTACAGTATGTATGTATGTATGTATGTATGTATGTATGTATGTATGTATGTGTGTGTGTGTGTGTGTGTGTGTGTGTGTGTGTGTGTGTGTGTATGTATGTATGTATGCGCGTGTGTGTGTGTATGTATGTATGTATGCGTGTGTGTGTGTGTATGTATGTATGTATGCGTGTGTGTGTGTGTATGTATGCGCGTGTGTGTGTATGTATGTATGTATGTATGCGCGTGTGTGTGTATGTATGTATGTATGTATGTATGTATGTATGTATGTATGTATGTATGTATGTATGTATGTATGTATGTATGTATGTATGTATGTATGTGTGTATGTATGTATGTGTGTGTGTATGTATGTGTGTGTGTGTGTGTCTGTCTGTCTGTCTGTCTGTCTGTCTGTCTGTCTGTCTGTCTGTCTGTCTGTCTGTCTGTCTGTCTGTCTGTCTGTCTGTCTGTCTGTCTGTCTGTCTGTCTGTCTGTATGTATGTATGTATGTATGATATTCCACATCTTACTCACTTAGGGCCAGCATACTGCACTGAGCAGTGTGTGTGTGTGTGTCAAAGAGAGATACTATGTGCATCGTTCCAGTGTTTGAGCCTGAACACACACCGTAACCACCTCTGCTTCACACACAGTTAGAGCCAGAGCGCCAGCCTGTCTGTGTGTGAGAGATAATGGGTACAGTTTGACTTGGTACTAGGTAGAGACTTAAGGAAACATCGCCTGGCACTAACCCAGCAAGCAAGGGAAGAGAGCTCCCTATTCCCTTTGGAAGGACCTGTTTCAACACACTAGAGAGAGTCTCCTCTCCTTGTCTCCTAAATCCTTAGTGGTTACGTTAGTGTGGAGGGCACCTGTGGGTTTCTGTCAGTGATATCCCTCTTGGCTGCCCCAAATATAAAAATACTACCGTTTACTATAGAATACTACAGTACTTACTAAAGAATTCTGTAGTAAACTGTATTATACTGTAGAATACTATACTACACACTGTAGTGTCCCTCAAACATGTGTAGTACTTATTATAGCATTTTGGAGTATACTAAATACTATATTAAATACTAAAGTTATTATCCACAGACTATTTACTATTTACAAACACTGTAGATACTACAGAAATGAAAGCAAAATGTCAGCAAAAAAACAACATTTTAACTATAGTAAATACTACAGTATTTAATTAGCGTTTTGAGAGTGAGATGGAAAGAGTGAGATTCAGAGGTATGAGGGAGCGGTGAGAGAAGAATGTACCACCCGTAATAATACATGCCAAGTATAGACCATATATTGTGTTCCCTACAGGTTATGGAAAAGAGCAGAAGCTCGGATGTCTCCGTTCAGAACCCAGTCCTATCGACCTACAGGTTATGGAAAAGAGCAGAAGCTCGGATGTCTCCGTTCAGAACCCAGTCCTATCGACCTACAGGTTATGGAAAAGAGCAGAAGCTCGGATGTCTCCGTTCAGAACCCAGTCCTATCGACCTACAGGTTATGGAAAAGAGCAGAATCTCGGATGTCTCCGTTCAGAACCCAGTCCTATCGACCTACAGGTTATGGAACATTTTATTTGAGTGTTTCTCCAATAGGTTTCCTCAAGGAGAAAGCCCCCCCCCCCAACTCTATGTCAAAGATAATAAAACAAAACCACTAGTAAATACTACAGTAATGTCCCCAAAAACACTACAGTAAATACTACAGTACACTACAGTCCGCAAAAACAATACAGTAATTACTATAGTATTCCTTCACAGTGGAGGCTGCTGAGGGGTGGACGGCTCATAATAATGTCTGGAATGGAGTCAATGGAATGGTATCAAACACATCAAAGATGTGGTTTCCATATGGTTGATACCATTCCATTGACTCCATGCCAGACATTATTATGAGCCGTCCTCTCCTCAGCAGCCTCCACGGTTCCCACTATAGTATACACCATAGTATTTGTTCATGTGTGTGCTCCACGTCTGTCATCCTGACACAGGTAGGTAAAAATAAGGAAGGGAACAGAAACATCCTCTCTCTCTCCTCTCCTTCCTTTTTCTTTCTTGCTTTCTTTCTTTCTTCCTCTCTTTCTTTCTTTCTCTCTCTCTCTCTCTCGCTCTCTCTCGCTCTCTCTCTCGCTCTCCTTCGTTTCAACCGAGCGCAGAGAGAAATGATATTGCCAAACAGAAGCTCTCCTCTCCAGGGCTGTATTAATATTTAACCAAAGTTCAGGCGCTAGAACAAGGAGTTCAGCCATGAGAGAGAGAGAGAGAGAGAGAGAGAGAGAGAGAGAGAGAGAGAGAGAGAAAGAGAGAAAGAGAGGGAGAGAGAAAGAATCAACCCACCCTCACTCCCCAAAATGTTGAATTACTGTAGGCAGCCTACGGGGCCGAACCTGGCACTAACTCTGCCTCTGTACTTCTGTATCAGTGTCTTTGTACCAAAGACTAACACAGAGGAAGAAAAACTTGACGACTCCCTGAGCATATTCCTAGTGACGAAGAGTAAACAGACTGCACTGCCACAGATGAAAACATTTGCTTAACCTCACCAACAGCGTAGTGTGTGTGTGTGTGTGTGTGTGTGTGTGTGTTTCACTCATTCTTGTTCCTTGGTGTCTATGTTAAATGACACCGTGCGGGTGTGGGGCGTTAGTGTTGTGTTTGTCAGCCGGGTCTATTTAACTGATATGGACCCTGGGAAAGAACGGAGAGCGTTATGGCCCATCCCATCCCACCCAGGCCCAGAGCTCAGATAGCAACAACAAATGAATGAGGCTGATTTAAATCCCATATACTGTATTCTCCCCAGGCAAAGCGCTAACTGCTAGCTGTTAGCAAAGAGAGGAGATACATACTGTAGAGATTTAGGGGACATCTATTAAGCAGATCCCACAGGAACAACAACAACCAGACTAAACTAGACAAGCTGAGATCAGACCATACCAGAAGGCCAGATAAATAAGATGATTTACTAAGAGCAGGGCACAGACTGCAAGCGTGGGCTACTTGCCCAACCTCAGCTCCATAGTAGACCCATCATGTACAGACACCGGTCAGAGAGGCACACTGGGGAAATTAGACTTTTCTCTTGTCCCAATCAGGGAACAGATTACCTGAAATAGATACAGAGAGAGGAGGATGAGAAACAGAGAAAGTGAGCGTGGTTTGATGCTGGAGTAAGAAATCAACAACTATTGACGACTCTGATCGACCGGCCAGGGCTGGTTTGCTGACGCAGGAATTAACCGGTGGCTAACAGGATGGAGACGGCTGATTGGTTCTTAGATGTGAGAGGGTTCTATCACCAGACCTTGCAGGAACACTTGTCCCTCTAGTAGCTAAATTAATATCACAGATCCTACATGCCCTCCATTGATTACTTATACGAGTACCGCTCCAATGAGTACATTGCCAAAGACTCCAGCCACACAAGCCATAGACTGTTTACTCTCTTACCGCCCATCAAACGGTAGTGAAGCATCGGCTCTCGGATCAACGGGCTCCGAGACAGCTTCTTCCCCCAAGCCATAAGACTGTTAAATAGCCAGACTGCTAAATAGTCAATTGATGGTACCCAAACTATCTGCACAGACTCTGTCTTGCCCTGACCCTACGCACACTCACTAGACTTTATGTACACACCATATACACACTCACTCAAACACACGAGATCAAAACTCTCCCACACAAAACCCACACGTATTCACATAAACTACCGCACACACACACACACACACACACACACACACACACACACACACACACACACACACACACACACACACACACACACACACACACACACACACACACACACACACACACACACATAATTTCCTGCTGCTACTCTGTTCTTTATTTTACTCTTATTATTATCTATCCTGATGTCTACAATAGTCACTTTACCCTGCCTTCATGTAAATATCTACCTCAACTACCTTATTATTATCTATCCTGATGACTAGTCACTTTACCCTGCCTTCATGTACATATCTACCTCAAATACCTTATTATTATCTATCCTGATGACTAGTCACTTTACCCTGCCTTCATGTACATATCTACCTCAAATACCTTATTATTATCTATCCTGATGACTAGTCACTTTACCCTGCCTTCATGTAAATATCTACCTCAACTACCTTATTATTATCTATCCTGATGACTAGTCACTTTACCCTGCCTTCATGTACATATCTACCTCAAATACCTTATTATTATCTATCCTGATACCTAGTCACTTTACCCTGCCTTCATGTACATATCTACCTCAAAAACCTTATTATTATCTATCCTGATGCCTAGTCACTTTACCCTGCCTTCATGTACATATCTACCTCAAATACCTTATTATTATCTATCCTGATACCTAGTCACTTTACCCTGCCTTCATGTACATATCTACCTCAAATACCTTATTATTATCTATCCTGATGACTAGTCACTTTACCCTGCCTTCATGTACATATCTACCTCAAATACCTTATTATTATCTATCCTGATGCCTAGTCACTTTACCCTGCCTTCATGTACATATCTACCTCAAATACCTTATTATTATCTATCCTGATGCCTAGTCACTTTACCCTGCCTTCATGTACACATCTACCTCAAATACCTTATTATTATCTATCCTGATGACTAGTCACTTTACCCTGCCTTCATGTACATATCTACCTCAAATACCTTATTATTACCTATCCTGATGCCTCGTCACTTTACCCTGCCTTCATGTACATATCTACCTCCAATACCTTATTATTATCTATCCTGATGCCTAGTCACTTTACCCTGCCTTCATGTACATATCTACCTCCAATACCTTATTATTATCTATCCTGATGACTAGTCACTTTATCCTGCCTTCATGTAAATATCTACCTCAAATACCTTATTATTATCTATCCTGATGACTAGTCACTTTACCCTGCCTTCATGTACATATCTACCTCCAATACCTTATTATTATCTATCCTGATGACTAGTCACTTTACCCTGCCTTCATGTACATATCTACCTCAAACACCTCGTATCTCTGCACATTGATCTGGTACTGGTGCTCCCTGTATGTAGCACTGCACATTGATCTGGTACTGGTACTCCCTGTATGTAGCACTGCACATTGATCTGGCACTGGTACTCCCTGTATGTAGCACTGCACATTGATCTGGTACTGGTACTCCCTGTATGTAGCTCCACATTGATCTGGCACTGGTACTCCCTGTATGTAGCACTGCACATTGATCTGGTACTGGTACTCCCTGTATGTAGCACTGCACATTGATCTGGTACTGGTACTCCCTGTATGTAGCACTGCACATTGATCTGGTACTGGTACTCCCTGTATGTAGCACTGCACATTGATCTGGTACTGGTGCTATCTGTATGTAGCACTGCACATTGATCTGGTACTGGTACTCCCTGTATATAGCTCCACATTGATCTGGTACTGGTACTCCCTGTATATAGCTCCACATTGATCTGGTACTGGTACTCCCTGTATATAGCTCCACATTGATCTGGTACTGGTACTCCCTGTATATAGCTCCACATTGATCTGGTACTGGTACTCCCTGTATATAGCTCCACATTGATCTGGTACTGGTACTCCCTGTATATAGCTCCACATTGATCTGGTACTGGTACTCCCTGTATATAGCTCCACGTTGATCTGGTACTGGTACTCCCTGTATATAGCTGCACATTGATCTGGTACTGGTACTCCCTGTATATAGCTACACATTGATCTGGTACTGGTACTCCCTGTATATAGCTCCACATTGATCTGGTACTGGTACTCCCTGTATATAGCTCCACATTGATCTGGTACTGGTACTCCCTGTATATAGCTCCACATTGATCTGGTACTGGTACTCCCTGTATATAGCTCCACATTGATCTGGTACTGGTACTCCCTGTATATAGCTCCACATTGATCTGGTACTGGTACTCCCTGTATATAGCTCCACATTGATCTGGTACTGGTACTCCCTGTATATAGCTCCACATTGATCTGGTACTGGTACTCCCTGTATATAGCTACACATTGATCTGGTACTGGTACTTCCTGTATATAGCTCCACATTGATCTGGTACTGGTACTCCCTGTATATAGCTCCACATTGATCTGGTACTGGTACTCCCTGTATATAGCTCCACATTGATCTGGTACTGGTACTCCCTGTATATAGCTCCACATTGATCTGGTACTGGTACTCCCTGTATATAGCTCCACATTGATCTGGTACTGGTACTCCCTGTATATAGCTACACATTGATCTGGTACTGGTACTTCCTGTATATAGCTCCACATTGATCTGGTACTGGTACTCCCTGTATATAGCTCCACATTGATCTGGTACTGGTACTCCCTGTATATAGCTCCACATTGATCTGGTACTGGTACTCCCTGTATATAGCTCCACATTGATCTGGCACTGGTACTCCCTGTATATAGCTCCACATTGATCTGGTACTGGTACTCCCTGTATATAGCTCCACATTGATCTGGCACTGGTACTCCCTGTATATAGCTCCACATTGATCTGGTACTGGTACTCCCTGTATATAGCTCCACATTGATCTGGTACTGGTACTCCCTGTATATAGCTCCACATTGATCTGGTACTGGTACTCCCTGTATATAGCTCCACATTGATCTGGTACTGGTACTCCCTGTATATAGCTCCACATTGATCTGGTACTGGTACTCCCTGTATATAGCTCCACATTGATCTGGCACTGGTACTCCCTGTATATAGCTCCACATTGATCTGGTACTGGTACTCCCTGTATATAGCTCCACATTGATCTGGCACTGGTACTCCCTGTATATAGCTCCACATTGATCTGGTACTGGTACTCCCTGTATATAGCTCCACATTGATCTGGTACTGGTACTCCCTGTATATAGCTCCACATTGATCTGGTACTGGTACTCCCTGTATATAGCTCCACATTGATCTGGCACTGGTACTCCCTGTATATAGCTCCACATTGATCTGGTACTGGTACTCCCTGTATATAGCTCCACATTGATCTGGTACTGGTACTCCCTGTATATAGCTCCACGTTGATCTGGCACTGGTACTCCCTGTATATAGCTGCACATTGATCTGGTACTGGTACTCCTTGTATATAGCTCCACATTGATCTGGTACTGGTACTCCCTGTATATAGCTCCACATTGATCTGGTACTGGTACTCCCTGTATATAGCTCCACATTGATCTGGTACTGGTACTCCCTGTATATAGCTCCACATTGATCTGGTACTGGTACTCCCTGTATATAGCTCCACATTGATCTGGTACTGGTACTCCCTGTATATAGCTCCACATTGATCTGGTACTGGTACTCCCTGTATATAGCTCCACATTGATCTGGTACTGGTACTCCCTGTATATAGCACTGCACATTGATCTGGTACTGGTACTCCCTGTATATAGCTCCACATTGATCTGGTACTGGTACTCCCTGTATATAGCTCCACATTGATCTGGTACTGGTACTCCCTGTATATAGCTCCACATTGATCTGGTACTGGTACTCCCTGTATATAGCACTGCACATTGATCTGGTACTGGTACTCCCTGTATATAGCTACACATTGATCTGGTACTGGTGCTCCCTGTATATAGCTCCACATTGATCTGGTACTGGTACTCCCTGTATATAGCTCCACATTGATCTGGTACTGGTACTGCCTGTATGTAGCACTGCACATTGATCTGGTACTGGTACTCCCTGTATATAGCTCCACATTGATCTGGTACTGGTGCTCCCTGTATATAGCTCCACATTGATCTGGTACTGGTACTCCCTGTATATAGCTCCACATTGATCTGGTACTGGTACTCCCTGTATATAGCTCCACATTGATCTGGTACTGGTACTCCCTGTATATAGCTCCACATTGATCTGGTACTGGTACTCCCTGTATATAGCTCCACATTGATCTGGTACTGGTACTCCCTGTATATAGCTCCACATTGATCTGGCACTGGTACTCCCTGTATATAGCTCCACATTGATCTGGCACTGGTACTCCCTGTATATAGCTCCACATTGATCTGGCACTGGTACTCCCTGTATATAGCACTGCACATTGATCTGGTACTGGTACTCCCTGTATATAGCTCCACATTGATCTGGTACTGGTACTCCCTGTATATAGCTCCACATTGATCTGGTACTGGTACTCCCTGTATATAGCTCCACATTGATCTGGCACTGGTACTCCCTGTATATAGCACTGCACATTGATCTGGTACTGGTACTCCCTGTATATAGCTCCACATTGATCTGGCACTGGTACTCCCTGTATATAGCACTGCACATTGATCTGGTACTGGTACTCCCTGTATATAGCTCCACATTGATCTGGTACTGGTACTCCCTGTATATAGCTCCATTCTTGTGTATTTTATCGTATTCTTCTTGTGTGTTACTATTTTATTTGTGTTAATATTTTTAACTCTGCAATGTTGGGAAGGGCCTGTAAGCAAGCATTTCATGGTAAAGTCTACACCAGTTGTATTCGGCGCATGTGACGAATACAATTAGATTTGATTTGATAATCAATGGACATATCGTCGCCATTTGTTACACTGATTAACATCTACGCATCTCACCCCCTTTGGGAAAATCCCATTCTATTACAGTGTATGATTTTGATGCATAGGTGTGGATTATGGTCGTCGCTGTAAAGACTGCCATGTGCATAGAAGGAGGGCATGTCGGCGTGCATAATGAACTGCAGAGAGATCACCAGTCCTTCTTACATCCCTCCCATGACAGGTACAAGCGTTTCGCTGCACCTGCGATAACATCTGCAAATCTGTGTACGCGACCGATAGATATTTCATTTGCGCAATCTATCTGCCTATGTCTCTTCTGTAATGGATATGATATGGACGCCTGCAATCGTATGCAGTGTAACATCCAGCTCATATTACCAACGGTAAGATTAAGTGAAAGCGTGAACCACTGCTTATGTCCAGATAAGGGAATGGACCTGCACAAGACAACAACCACGCACAACCAACTATCATGTCCCGTTGAAACATGATGGACCGCAGCCAAAGGTCAAATACAGCACAATGATCGCACACAGCAAGTAATCGTCCAGTATTCAAACCTGTTCTCAATACGACACCCACGGTGGAGGATGGTGTCACTAGAAATCAGAGGCTGTGTCCTTCCACCAGCCTCCACTGCTACACCACTACTGCAGAACTCCTACACTACAAACATGGGATGTTTAGAGAGAGAGAGGCTATATTACCGTTGGTGTGAGCAGGGCCCCAGACTAACGACCACTAACACAACATAGGAGGAACAGAGAGGCAGGCGAATGACAACAACCAGAAACACCCTGACCCACAGTAAAAGTGTGTGTGAGCGCGTGTGTGTGTGATATGGGTGCCAATGCAAGTAGTGTGTGTCGGGGGGTGGGGTGGGGTGGGGGGGGGGGGCGCAGTCAGGATTTAAGTGGAGAAAAACAAAGCAGTGAAGCAGAAAAATAGAGTGTTTCTGGTTCAACAGCTGAGTCACAGAAATACAATTTCACAGTAAGGAGACAGTGGGAATGATTCTAAATGGGTGACAGAAGTCACCGCTACACATGGCAGATAATGACAATGACAATGAGAGAGAGAGAGAGAGAGAGAGAGAGAGAGAGAGAGAGAGAGAGAGAGAGAGATGATTAGGTGAATGTTCCACACCCTTTGATCACTCCTACTTCCTGCCGCATCGTCCTCATTGCTGCGGCAACAAAGTCCTGTCAGGAACGATAAGGAACTCATCCTGAGCTTGTGTCAGAAACCTGGGCTCAGTCTGCTGGGAGTTGTCTCTCTCTCTCTGTCTTCCTGAGAGCTATGGCGACATGATTCAACCTGTTATCCAGCCTTCAACAAGGCCTAACAACTCATCAAACTCACCCATAACATCAACCATGACGTTAACACAAGACCGTCAAAACTTTGGTTCTGGTAATGCATATTGATCTGTAAGCAATGTAGCAGTGAGTCTTGGAGCAATTCCCTCCCCTTAGATTCACTGTTGCTTCATTTGGCCTGGTGTATTACACAGCCTCTCCTCACGTAACTCAGACTAGCCTCACATAACACCGCATCAATGCCAGGGATCAAAGAGAACCCAAACTAAGATTCCCAGAAACGTGTTGCGTCACCACACAACGAGGGCAGAAACTCAATCGCAACAACACACGCCAACCTTGTGAGAGGGGTGATTGAACCATAGATCGTAGGATTAAGCTAGGGGGAATTTCAGGTATTTAAATGAGGAAACCCCCCCCCCCCCCTCCCCTCCTCATCCCTCTCTCTGGACCAGACAGTTAGCGGTGATCAGGGTTGCCGACATGGCGGTTCGTCGGAGCCGGTGAAGTATCAGACAGTTACGTAAAAGATAAGACCTTGGCTTAAGGAGAGGTCTTACTCTAAGCAGCAATGAGATAAAACACACAGCCAGAGCCTTGAGGCCAGACACGAGGACGTGAGACCCAATGACCCCAGTTGCAGTTATCTCTGTCCGTTTAGAATGGCCCTGTTTGTCACAGGACCTTCATTACGTGTCTGCAGAGACAACAGTTTCCCCAGGCCCCTTGTTCCACTACAGATCGGTCCATTACGTATGAAGTAGCTAGTCTTGTGGTCTGATTTAAATGGGCAAAGTGTGTATGTGTGTGTGTGTGAGTGTGTCAATATGCAATATGTATGTATTAGCCTGCCCTGAAGAAGCCCAGACAGATAGCGAGGGTACTTTAAAGCGAACAGCGATAAACACCTAGAACTGCAGCGTTTCATTGGCCGACGGAGACTTGGAGAGCTGCAAAGTCATTTGTCATTACTGTGTGACACTAAGGATGTGGCCCTTCTGCTCAGGGGATGCCTACATTTGAATAATGTGGAGCTATTTATGTTTTCGATTTATGTGCGCCAATAGAGTCCTCGACACACACACACACACACACACACACACACACACACACACACACACACACACACACACACACACACACACACACACGCATGTACACGCACACAACATACAACATTGCATGGATGTTCTAAAGGCAGCATCAGCATCGGACCTGCCATATATCTCCAGCCGTAGAGATAAAGGCCAGGTATAGGGGAAACTAATTCTATTTTAGCTCAGGAAGAGCTGAAGTAAGATAAGAGATAGGCCATTACACAGTGGTTTGTCCCCTTCACTTCTTTCCATCTGAAACAGCAGAAAAGGAGGCTGGTGTGCATCCCAAATGGCACCCTATTCCCTATATAATGCACTACTTTTGACCAGAGCCCTATGGGGATATGGGAGATAAGAACCCATAAGCAGACATTATTCAGACATTTATGGGCCGGCTTATGAGAAGCAAACTTCAGCTCTGCCTCTCCCCACAACTTGACGACAGTATGTTATGTCAACTGCGGCGCTTTAATGTCATTTCCAAGCTATAAATCTGTAAGAGATCCACCTCGGGAAAAACTAGGAAAATCCATAAAACCCATCAGTGTGTTGTGCAATCTACATCCTCACTCCATACTCTGTATCATCCCTCCCTCTGTCTCCCTGTTCGCTTCCTCTCCTCTCTCTGCCCCCCTAGTCCTTTTTCATCTCTCTGTTTCCTCTCTTTATCTCTTTTCCCTCTCACTCTGTCTCCTTATCTCTCACTCTCATTTTCTCTTCCTCATTATAACCTATTTTCTCCATTTCACCCTCTCTCCCTATCACCCCCCCCACCTCGCTCTCCTCCCCCTTCTGTTTCTCCCCATCCCTCTCTCGCTCAGTCTCAGTGGGTTGTGAGTGGATGATGAGAGAGCAGTAATGTAGGGGCTTGGCGTGATGAATGAACGATCTAAACATGGCAGATACAATCACCTTGGATACCACCACTATATATAGCAACACACATGATGCCTAACATATCTATAATAAGTCACTTATCTGTCTCTCTGTCTCCCCTTCTGTCTGCCCCCTGTGTCTACTCACACATCCCCACGGATCTAGAAAGAGAGGTGACATATGGGTGGCTGAGACCGTGTGTCCATGTGTGTATGTGTTCATGTATGTGTGTGTGTGTGTTTAGTGTAAGGCACGTAATTATATGTGGGCATTGATGCATTATTAACTTGTTAACTGTGTGTGTGTGTGTGTGTCTGTGTCTGTGTCTGTGTCTGTGTGTGTGTGTGTGTGTGTGTGTGTGTGTGTGTGTGTGTGTGCCGTTTGGTGTGAGCAGGCTCCTGTAGTTTGATGAACGTAACATCACACGGGTCAGTGCCCCCGGCGCAACGGTCACCTTGGAAACGGTCTCCAGACTACACCATAGTCTCCATGGTGATTCTGTAGAGAAGGCAACACACTGTGGCTCATACTACCTGTGTGCCTCTACTATAGACCCCTACTATAGACCCCCTTACATATACTGCAGGCCACTGCATACCATATCCTCAGATTACCACACACAGTAACACCAGGATCTGACTGAGCCAGTCACTGGTCACTAAGGGCCACCTGAGTAGCACAGATGACACAGTTAGATACTAGCTAAGCGGACAGAGAGAGACAAGGCTCAAAGAGGAGGAGACAGGCCGCACACAGGGCAGAGAGACAGCAGTGGGATCTCTCTCTTTCTCATACACCATTCACAGATCACCAAAGGCCAGGATACACAGAGATTAGAGCAGAATGTTCTGTGTCTGTGTGTGTCTTCTTCTCTGTCTCTTGTCAGTCTGAGTGTGTGTCTTCTTCTCTGTCTCTTGTCAGTCTGTGAGTGTGTCTTCTTCTCTGTCTCTTGTCAGTCTGTGAGTGTGTGTCTTCTTCTCTGTCTCTTGTCAGTCTGAGTGTGTGTCTTCTTCTCTGTCTCCTGTCAGTCTGTGAGTGTGTGTCTTCTTCTCTGTCTCTTGTCAGTCTGAGTGTGTGTCTTCTTCTCTGTCTCTTGTCAGTCTGTGAGTGTGTGTCTTCTCTGTCTCTTGTCAGTCTGAGTGTGTGTCTTCTTCTCTGTCTCTTGTCAGTCTTTGAGTGTGTGTCTTCTTCTCTGTCTCTTGTCAGTCTGTGAGTGTGTGTCTTCTCTGTCTCTTGTCAGTCTGAGTGTGTGTCTTCTTATCTGTCTCTTGTCAGTCTGTGAGTGTGTGTCTTCTTCTCTGTCTCTTGTCAGTCTGTGAGTGTGTCTTCTTCTCTGTCTCTTGTCAGTCTGAGTGTGTGTCTTCTTCTCTGCCTCTTGTCAGTCTGTGAGTGTGTGTCTTCTTCTCTGTCTCTTGTCAGTCTGAGTGTGTGTCTTCTTCTCTGTCTCTTGTCAGTCTGTGTGTGTCTTCTTCTCTGTCTCTTGTCAGTCTGAGTGTGTGTCTTCTTCTCTGTCTCTTGTCAGTCTGAGTGTGTGTCTTCTCTGTCTCTTGTCAGTCTGAGTGTGTGTCTTCTTCTCTGTCTCTTGTCAGTCTGAGTGTGTGTCTTCTTCTCTGTCTCTTGTCAGTCTGAGTGTGTGTCAGGCCAAGGGTTGCAAAGGGAGGGTACGTTCCTGGAAACCTTCGAAGTTTACCAGTAAACTACCAACATTTTGATATCTTTTAAGGATTTTATGTAATCTATTACAAGACGTCTAGTAGCCCTCTTGGGTACTTCAGATTATCACAGCTGTCTAAAATTATCTCAGGCCTTCTGTGTGGCCGTAGCACATGAAATTAAATAAGATGCTAACAAATAAATGTCATCACAAAGATGTAAACATTATCCTAAATATAAACCATGAACTTAGTGAATACCATTGGTGTTTAATGTGAGGGTTTCAAGATGAAATATCTGTTACTGTCTCACCCTGATCTGTTTCACCTGTCTTTGTGATTGTCTCCACCCCCCTCCAGGTGTCACCCATCTTCCCAATTATCCCCTGTGTATTTATACCTGTGGTCTCTGTCTGTTGCCAGTTCATTTTGTTTCGTCAAGCTTACCAGTGGTTTCCCCTCTGTTCCTGTCTCTCGATTGTTCCTGTTTTCAACCTTTTCTGCCTGCCCTGACCCTGCCTGCCTGCCTGCCTGCCGTTCTGTACCTTTGTCCCACCTATCTGGATGATTGACCCCTGCTTGCCCTAGACCTGTCTTTTGCCTGCCCCTGTTGGATTAATAAACTGTTATTAGATGTCTGCATCTGGGTCTTACCTTGAAACATGATAGTTATATTTATTTTTTACACACGTTTTTTACTGTCTATGTATTTAATGTTTTTCCACCAAACCGGTGGAGGTTGTGAAAAAGTCCAAAGTTGGAAGAGTTGCAGAGTTCACTGAAAATAACGTCATTGTTGATTAGATGCTTTTATTATTAATTAGGCTATTTTCTCTTGTACCATATGGTCTATCTACTAGAAACTCATGGATAATATAGACACAGATATAATAAATGAATATTACTGTCACGGCTGTCAAAAGGAGAGGACCAAGGTGCAGCGTGTGTGTAGTTCCACATTTTTATTTACTCTGTGAAACTATGCAATACATCAAATAACTGAATAGACAAAACAACAAACCGTGACGCAGCGGAGAAACAAACACTACTCAAAATTAATCACCCACAGAACCCAGGAAGAAAAACCCCTACTTAAGTATGATGTTCAATTAGAGACAACGAGGACCAGCTGCCTCTAATTGGAGATCATCCCAAACAAACCAACATAGAAATACAAAAACTAGAACCTAAGAACATAGAAATAGAACACATAGAATAAACCCCCCTGTCACGCCCTGACCTGCTCTACCATAGAAAATAACAGCTTACCATGGTCAGGACGTGACAATTACGGTATATATGAACACATTTTTTAAGTATAAATTACCAAAGTTATAATAGATTGCCATAGATTTTCTGTTTATTACCAAAATGATTTAAGATTACGTTAACTTTAGTAAATTACCAGTATCTTTGCAACCCTAGTCGGGTCAGACAGGTAGATTGGACTACAGCAGTCCAATAGCAAGCCATCTGGTTGATGACATACCATTAGTCTAATCCCCTATACACCTCTCCTTTCTATTGACCAACAACACTGGAGGACCTCAGGCTCACAAACGAGCTCATTTAAATGGAGACAACATCCAGCGCTCTGCAAGACTTCTGCATGTTAAACGAACAGGTCGTGTAGGGCATACTGATGTGGCTCTAATGGCCAGGCTTTGGCAGGTGCACAGACAAAGAGAGGTGTGAGCGAGGGTTCTAGTCAGGTCTGTGTGTCGGTGCGGATGAGGATAGGTGGTGCGGTGATTGATTCGCTATGACATCTTCCAGCTCAGCGGATGGGCAAAGGCCCTGTTTTCTGCCAACTACCTAGGTGTGAATGTCAACAGCTAAATGACAAGGTGAGGACAATGGAGAGAGAGAGGGACAAGGGAGTGAGAGAGAGAGAGAGAGAGAGAGAGAGAGAGAGAGAGAGAGAGAGAGAGAGAGGGGAGAAGAGAGGACTTCAGTTCCCTGATTCAATCTATTACTTTTTGTTCTAGAATAATTTTGTAGGACATAAGTTCTGACATTATTGAAAGTCTAAGTCACCATTCCAGATATCTCCTTACCTACTAATGATGCTGCTGGTAGATCATAGTGGTTAATGTGATTTTAATGTAACCCACAGACTGATTGATGAGGGGGCATGGGACTGAAGGAGAGGAAAGGAAAAACTTTTAGATGTAGTAGCCTGTTGAATAATCCTTTTGTTCAGAGAAGATGGGGGAAGGAGAGAGAGAGAGAGAGAGAGAGAGAGAGAGAGAGAGAGAGAAGGGTAGACAAACACAGAGAGAGAGCGAGAGAGAGACATACTCATAGAAACAGAAAGAGAGCGAGATACAGAAAAGAATTGCAAAAAAGAAGAGAGACGGCTCCTCAACTCTTCCTCCCATCCCTCCAGTGACATTTTAATATTTGTTGACATGGCCCTTTGTGAGCAGGGTGACAGGCCTTTTAAATTCCGCTCCTCTCCAAGTGACGTCCCTCCCACAAAATAAATAGAGAAAAAACAACAGAGCACAGGCATCATGCCAACTCTACCACTGTCGCGCCCTGACCTTAGAGAGCCGTGTTTTTTTCTCTATTTGGTTAGGTCAGGGTGTGGGGTGGGCATTCTATGCATTCTATTTCTTTGTTTTGGCTGAGTATGGTTTCCAATCAGAGGCAGCTGTCTATCGTTGTCTCTGATTAGGAATCATACTTAGGCAGCCTTTTCCCCACCTGTGTTTGTGGGTAGTTGTCTTCTGTTTTGTATAGAGTACCTGACGGAACTGTTGGCTTTTCATTTTGTTATTTTTGTTTGAGTGTTTTTGATAATAAAAATCATGAACACGTACCACGCTGCGCTTTGGTCCACTCCTTCCGATGAATGCCATTACAACCACAGTGATAGCTCTCTTTTCCCCTCACCCCCCGCCACTCACGATCCCTCAACATCAGTCTACACACATGCACTTACACTCATTTCAAATGAGTTTACTGAGTGTATCTTTTACCATCTTCCATAAATAGGGCCAGGGGATAATGGCAGCCTCTGGACAATGATGAATGGTGTGCTGCTGTTATGTCTGCAGAAAGGAGTTCACTGATAAACAGCACAAAAGTGCTGAATCATGGATCTGACCATTTTCCCCTCAGGCTGTAGGGACAGAAGTAAAAAAATGGCAGCCGTCTCTCTCCCAGGGGCCACTGGGGCTGAATGTACAGTCAGCTGTGCTACAGTAGAGGGTCTAAAATAAAAAGATCCCTTTTTTGGACAAAGAGACGATACCTGGCTGACAGCCAGAGGCAGAGTCTAGACACAGAAATTAAAATACTTACATAACCACCCGAGAGAGAGCGAGAGAGAGAGAGAGAGAGAGAGAGAAAGAGACTGTTTGGGACTGTTTGAACTCAGATTTCTTAATAATATTTTTATTTAAAATAGACAGAACAATTTGCTTCTTTGGGGGGGGGGGGGGGGGGGGGGGCTTGAAGTATATTGTTTGTTAACAGATTTTGTGATACCTGATTCAACTTCAATAGATAAATTAATAGTGCTTTGGTTTTCTGGCCCACATGCGATACCTTACCTGTGAAGACAGCTAATATAAAGGCAGGATATATACTGTAGGATGCATCCCAAATGGTACCATCATTTGATATAGTGTACTAATTTTGACCCCTATAGGCCATGGTCAAAAGTAGTGCACTATGTAGGGAACAGCATGCCATTTGGACGTAACCTTACAATAACTTTGATCCCTGCTACTTCAAAGACCTGATGGGCTATGGATTTGACTGGATACGGAGAAGAAAGGAAAAGCTTTCCACTCCTTTTACCTCTGCAATCCCTCTATCCCTTGACCCTCTTTTTCACATTCACTTCATCCCTACTTTCCCCTCTGTTTTATCTGTCTCTCTCTGTCTTTTTTTCTCCTTCTCTAACACACTCCATTGTTTTTCTTATCTCATGTCCTCTATTCCCAACTCTCCCTTCGTCACAATGCCTCTATCCTCCTTTTGTCCTCTCATCTCTTACCTCCTCCTCGACTCCATTTAAATCGCCCCATTCCTTTCTCCTCTTTACTATCACCTTCCCTCCCTTCATGCCTCTCTCCTCGTCCTCCTCGTCCTCCTCCTTCTCCTCCTCTCCTCTTGGCCGTGGTACATAACCAATGGGAGGAGATGCTGCGGACAGGCTCTGTCTGGCCAGTGCAGGCCCCCACTGATGCCATCTTCCTAATTAAGACTTAAGGACAGGACAGGGCAGGAGGGGTAATGCTGGGGAGAGAGGGACTGCTCTGTTGCACAGGGACACGGTAGAGGACACTCTAGAGAACACTGTAGAGGACACTGTAGGTGTGTCTGTAGAGGACACATCTCCCAGCGCACCGTGGTCCGTGTCTCTAGCGTAGTGCTAGAGATGCTATCAGCGCTGATGGGATCTAGGCTGCATCCTAAATTACACCCTATTCCTTTTATAGTGCACTACTTTTGACCAGCACTGGTCAAAAGTAGTGCTCGCTATAGGGAATAGGGTGTAATTTGGAACGCAATCTAGATCCCATCAGCGCTGATAGCATCTCTAGCACTACGCCAGAGACACGGGCCACGGTGCGCTGGGAGATGTCATTCAGGAGATTCTCACCTGATACCATCATTTAATCTCACCGTCATCTCACAGTCGCTGGAAAACAGTTTACTGGAGTGGACCAATCACTGAATATGAAGCTAATGACAGTTGGCTCTTTAAGTGTTTTTAGTGTGTATTTGCCCCACCCCATTTTCTCTACTTTTCTCAGACAGGTTTGGTCCGTCAACCCCGCAGGTAATATGACATGTTCTGGTCCGGGTGATATCGGTGAGTCATCGCAGCAGACAGGAAGAAGGAGTCACACGGCCAGCCAGCGGAACATTCAGACAGGAAACAGCCTGCTGAAATGCTGATGTAATCATGTGATGTAATCATCACCGTGTCTGGAGCTCCTTACAGGAACCAGGAAATAGGCCAAAACAGTCCAAGCAGAGAGATCAGCCAGCAGACAGTCTTCACACACCTTACTGCACAAGTAGAATCTGCCAGGCTATATATACACACTACATGACCAAAAGTATGTGGACACCTGCTTGTTTGAACAGCTCTATCCATAATCATGGGCATTAATATGGAGTTGGTCCCCCCTTTGCTGCTATAACAGCATCCACTCTTCTGGGAAGGCTTCGCAATAGATGTTGGAACATTGCTGCAGGGACTTGTTTCCATTTAGCCACAAAAGCATTAGTGAGGTTGGGCATTGATTTTGGGCGATTAGGCTCTCAGTCGGCGTTCCAAATCATCTCAAAGGTGCTCGGTGGGGTTAAGGGCAGGGCTCTGAGCATGCCAGTCAAGTTCTTCCACACCGATCATGACAAACCATTTCTGTATGGACCTCGCTTAGTGCACGGGGCATTGTCATGCTGAAACAGGAAAGGGCCTTCCCCAAACGGTTGCCACAAAGTTGGAAACAGAATTGTCTTGAATGTCATTGCATGCCGTAGCGTTAACATTTCCCTTCACTGGAGCCTAGCCTAAACCAGGAAAACAGCCCCACACCATTATCCCTCCTCCCCAAACTTTACAGTATGGCACTATGCATTCGTGCAGGTAGTGTTCTCCTGGCATCCAACATACCCAAATTCATCCGTTGGACTGCCAGATGGTGAAGTCACTCCAGAGAATGCGTTTCCACCGAGTTGTTGTTGCTCCTAGACATGTCCACTTCACAATAACAGCACTTACAGTTGACCGGGGCAGCTCTAGCAGGGCAGAAAATTGACGAACTAACTTGTAGGAAAGGTGGCATCCTATGACGGTGCTACATTGAAAGTCACTGAGCTCTTCAGTAAAGCCATTCTACTGCTAATGTTTGTCTATGGAGATTGCATGGCGGTGTATTCAATTCTATACACCTGTCAGCAACAGGTGTGGCTGAAATAGCCGAAACCACATACTTTTTTATATATTTAGTGTGTATATATATATATATATATATCTTCCCTTCTGTATGTAGGCTATTGTCAATATCTAAGCACCTCAAGCATGAACCGATGCACTGACCCACCAAGGACCTAAAATGCTTTCTTTGTTAAAACCAATGATCATATAACACTAACACAGACACCCAATACTAAGTAGAACTAACCAACCAACTATTGACAACACATAACCTGGATCTTATATCATTGCCTCACCCTTAATACCCATCCAGCCTTCCCCTTCACATTGCCTGGAGCAAATGAGAGATTACCAAATCTGGCAACAAGATTACCTCACCTATTCTATCACCTGACTAAACACTACAGTCACCTAAAATAAAAATGACAATGCACACATTTCACTGTCTTGATGACTCCAGAAATCCCTGCAGATACTCCTGCATTCTGAAATCAATAATAATGCTATTACCTCTCCACCACAAAGCATTGGTATAATACTCTCCTGCATGATGTCATAATCTCCTTGACTCATCTGCAGTATTGTAGAAGATAAACAGCATAGCCTGTTTTGGTCTGTATCCAGGACAATGGGATTATTTAGTCTGTTCCTGTGTGTGGTTATGTGTGTGTGTGCGCGTGCACGTTTGTGTACGTGTGTGTGCTTGTGCCTGTATACACGTTTGTGTGTGTGTGTGTGTGTGTGTGTGTGTGTGTGTGTGTGTGTGTGTGTGTGCCTGTACCTGTGCATGCATGCACGTGTGTGTGTGTGTGTGTGTGTGTGTGTGTGCCTGCCACAGTGATAAGGCTGGATTTATTGAATGGGCTTATTGCGGCTGCAGGGGCAGAAATAGGCATGCTATTGAGATACAGAGCTAAGCTAGAGGGGGTGGGCTGGGTTTAATACAAGCTTATCTCAGAGCAGGTTTTCTAAAGATCACTATTACCATTATGCTAATAAGAATAATATGAAAAGTGTGTCAAAAGAGTGCAGTATTTGTGGATGTAAGGTGTCTAAATGTTTCATGAATGTATCTCTCACTTCTTTGCTTTGTACTCATGTGTTCTGTAATATACTGTCATTTGTTCTGTTGATAGCTGTATTGTCTCATGATGAATGATTCTTTTTGTATGCCACTATATTATTCAGTGTTTTCCAGATGCTATGTTCTGCTCCCTTTGTGTAACTGTACTAGAAGTGTTTAGAACCGTTTGGTTTTGCTGCTGAGCTCTGTTTGCTGATGCTCTCTTTATGCTGTCTCAAGCTACCTTGTATGCCATCTGTCATTTTGCAGAGTATAGGCTATTATGTAATGTAGTGTGTGTTATTGAATAAGAATAGTTGTGCAGGGACATGTGTGTTTTGTAGTGCACAATGTATTTTTGGTTTAGGTTCTTGTATGCTGTGTGTTTTTCTGTGTTATGTTTTTTGTGTGTGTGTTGCGTGTAATCTCTTGTGGTGTTTCATATTGTTTAGTGTTGTTGTGGTGTTCAGTAATGTGCTGTTGTGTTGAAAGGACACCTCCCTCTGCAACTGGATCCTGGACTTCCTGACGGGCCGCCCCCAGGTGGTGAGGGTAGGTAGCAACACATCTGCCACGCTGATCCTCAACACTGGAGCTCCCCAGGGGTGCGTGCTCAGTCCCCTCCTGTACTCCCTGTTCACCCACGACTGCATGGCCAGGCACAACTCCAACACCATCATTAAGTTTGCAGACAACACAACAGTTGTAGGCCCGATCACCGACAACGACGAGACAGCCTATTGGGAGGAGGTCAGAGACCTGGCCGGGTGGTGCCAGAATAACAACCTATCCCTCAACGTAACCAAGACTAAGAAGATGATTGTGGACTACAGGAAAGGGAGGACCGAGCACGCCCCCATTCTCATCGACGGGGCTGTAGTGGAGCAGGTTGAGAGCTTCAAGTTCCTTGGTGTCCACATCAACAACAAACTAGAATGGTCCAAACACACCAAGTGTCACAGCGTCCACAGAAGGTGGTGCCCCTCCCCGGTCGGGCGGTGCTCGGCGGTCGTCGTCATCGGCCTACTAGCTGCCACCGATCTACGTTTCTGTGTCTTTTGGTTTTGGGTCCGCACCTGTTCCTTGTTAGTCATTAGTGTGGGGGGAAGGGGGGGGGGTATTTAGTTTGTCCTATTTGTCTGGGAATTCGTGCGGGATTGTTTCATGTCATGTTCTTTGTGACAGTCGGCATTTTGCGCTGCTTCAGCCACGCCGTGTATTTTTGGATTTAGGCATTAGGGTTGCCAGCCCCGTGTGTTTTGTATTTTGGAACTGTCCTACCGGTCTGATATTCTGTGCACCCTGCCTTGTGGCGACTTTATTTATTCAGTGATTATTAAAACATCTGTTCAAACGGACCTCAGTCTCCTGCACTTGACTCTACCCTTTCCTGCTATCAAGGATAGCTCTGACACGAAGACAGTCGTGAAGAGGGCACGACAAAACCTATTCCCCCTCAGGAAACGAAAAAGATTTGGCATGGGTCCTGAGATCCTCAAAAGGTTCTACAGCTGCAACATCGAGAACATCCTGACTGGTTGCATCACCGCCTGATACGGCAATTGCTCGGCCTCTGACCGCAAGGCACTTTAGAGGGTAGTGCGTATGGCCCAGTACATCACTGGGGCTAAGCTGCCCGCCATCCAGGACCTCTACACCAGGCGATGTCAGAGGAAGGCCCTAAAAATTGTCAAAGACCCCAGCCACCCCAGTCATAGACTGTTCTCTCTACTACCGTATGGCAAGTGGTAACGCTGCTGCTACTCTCTGTTTATCATATATGCATAGTCACTTTAACTATACATATATATATTAACTATAAGTACATACTACCTCAATTGGGCCGACCAACCAGTGCTCCCGCACATTGGCTAACCGGGCACATTGGATAACCGATTGGCTAATCTGCATTGTGCATTGTGTTCCACCCACCACCCACCAACCCCTCTTTACGCTACTGCTACTCTCTGTTCATCATATATGCATAGTCACTTTAACCATATCTACATGTACATACTACCTGAATCAGCCTGACTAACCGGTGTCTGTATGTAGCCTCGCTACTTTTATAGCCTCGCTACTGTATATAGCCTGTCTTTTTACTGTTGTTTTATTTCTTTACCTACCTATTGTTCACCTAATACCTTTTTTGCACTATTGGTTAGAGCCTGTAAGTAAGCATTGCACTGTAAGGTTGTATTCGGCGCACGTGACAAATAAACTTTGATTTAATTTGATCCCCCCAGGAGCTCCTCTCCCTCTCCCTCACTTTCTCCTCCCCTCCCCTCCCCTCTCCTCCCATCGATGGTTTCACTCTTTTTGATCTAAAACCAGGAGCCAAGAGACTGGGAATATTAATCATGTGTATGTGTATCACATATGCCAAAGCCTAGTTTTCTAATTTCCCTCATGTGTTTTATTTTATTCATCTGTTAGTAGTACCTTATTTAATACTCATGTGTGTTTTCTTCGACATTTTAAATCAGTATTTGCATGAACTTATTTGCTTTTCATTCAACCTTTCTATCTGAGTGTTTGTCTTACGTGGAGTGAATGAGGGAATTCAATTGCAATTAGCACCCTGTTGGGACCAGGCCCGACACACCTGACCAGCATTGGCTTAACGAGCTGCCACTTGAATAAAGGTAGCTCATCCTATCAGCTCTCACAGTCGGTGACCTCTCATGACAGTTCCCAGCCACGGTAGCAATGGAGGAAGCGGATGTGTTGTGCGATTCTGTTGGCACGAGAATGGTTGGTGAGAATGAGTGGCTGATGGTGAAGAACAGTGGAGTGAAAAGGGCTAAAGTTGGAAATGAACAGCAGTTTATGGTTGGAGTGCGATTCACGAGCAAGGATGTTTTTGGCTGACCCGTTTGAGGTCTTGAAGATGGTGAAGGACTAATTGGGAAAAGTGGAATTGGTCAGAGTGAACAGAAGTGGTATGATGTTGACTTCATGTGTGTCAAAAGTGCAGAAGGAGAAGGCTCTGTGGCTCTACAAGATATCGATGTGGAAAGCTGTGATTTTCAGAGCACCGGTTAAAGGTGTCATCTCTGGTGTCTCATTGGACCCAGGTCATCTATATGTCTTCGCTAGGTAACGCTCCGCCTTATCTCAGCTCACTGGTCACCATAACACCCACCCGTAACACGCGCTCCAGCAGGTATATCTCACTGGTCATCCCCAAAACCAACACCTCCTTTGGCCGCCTTTCCTTCCAGTTCTCTGCTGCCAATGACTGGAACGAATTGCAAAAATCGCTGAAGTTGGAGACATATCTCCCTCACTAACTTTAAACATCAGCTAACTGATCACTGCAGCTGTATATAGCCCATCTGTAAATTGCCCATCCAATCTACCTACCGCATCCCCATATTGTTTTTCTTTTCTGTTCGTTTGCACACCAGTATCTCTACTTGCACATCATCATCTGCACATCTATCACTCCAGTGTTAATTTGCTAAATTGTAATTACTTTGCTACTATGGCCTATTTATTGCTTTACCTCCTCACGCCATTTGCACACACTGTATATAGACTTAATTTTTTTCTTCTATTGTGTTATCGACTGTACGTTTGTTTATTCCATGTGTAACTCTGTGTTGTTTGTGTCGCACTGCTTTGCTTTATCTTGGCCAGGTCGCAGTTGTAAATGAGAACTTGTTCTCAACTAGCCTACCTGGTTAAATAAAGGTGAAATTTAAAAAAGTAAAAAACATGGAGGATGTGTGGTTTAGGGACAACATGCCAGGAGTGGTAGATGGACGTCGCTTGACTCGAATGACAGACAGAAAGAAGGAGCAAAGCCTTTTACTGTCGCTTGATTGAGTGGTTCTCCCGTCTTATGTAGAACTTGGATATGCGAGAGATGCAGTGAGACCGTATGTACAGAAGCCCTTACATGTGACAAGTTTTTGTCAAAGGAATAAATATGTCATAGTTGAAGAGTCAGATGAAGCATGTTGCTGTAATTGTGATGGGAATCGAGTTCCTGGAGTGCCCTGTAAGGATGAGGGAGGCCGCAGGATCAAGACTATAGGATATAGGATCAAGACTATCCAGCAAGTCTCCAATGTGGAGGCAGTGAAAATAGCTGAAGGAGTGAGTAGAGATGAGATGGTTGTGGATGTCCCACAGTCTATAGTGAATGCCATGCAGGAGAAGATCACGACAGTGAACAGTGAAGAAGGTGGACTTTGTTGCGTTTATAACGCAAGTGATAAATTGCACTAGTCAAACTAACAACAAATCTAAAGTTAGACATCATTGTGAAGGGGAAAAATAGATTTCTGGATCTCCAGGCCTTTACAGCAGAAATGTCATAGGGAATACTGAATGAAGAGGTCACTCCATCCCGTGTTCCTGAGCCTGTGTAGCGATCTGAATAGACATTTAAATCCGACTGAAAGAGTTTTGTTAGAAATTCAGAGTTAGTTATAAAAAATTCAGGGTTAGTTATTAAGAGAATATAGTGGTATAGACAGGTCGTGACAGGCCGCACACTCCAGTACAGTAGGTGGTGGTGTATGCACCTGTTTGCTGGTTGCGATCTGCCAATCAGAATTAGACTTTCATCCATGTTTCCCAAAAGTCAAATTTCAAAGTTATTCCAAATGTTGAGTGTTTCTAAGGTTAAGTTTATCCATGAACTCTGCATTTTTAAGGTTAGGGTTAATTTTAGGTATTAACTCGAAATTCTTAAGCTTAGGTATTAACTCTGAATGGTTAAGGTTTAGGATAGACTTAAAACAAAAACATCAAAAACAACTTTCTATCGCTGAATTCAAAATTGCAACCTTTGGAATCAGAGGCAGATGCTTACGCCCATCCGCCATCCTGTCCACAACGCCCTAGCAAAACCCAAACCTACTTGAAGGTTTCCAACGTCATCTCCCAACGACCTTAAACACGGATGGATGTCGAATACTGTGTCCCTGGTGACCTGGCTGAGCTCATCAGCCAGTCCTGGGGAGATTGAAACCAGGACTGACACAAGAAATCACACCACCGGACAGGACAGACCTCACTCAAGCCACTGCTACTCCCGCCGCCGCTGGATATCGCTGCAGCTGACCCTGAAGAGAGAGGAGCTGCAACCAGCAGAGACTGTGCACCCTGCTCAGAAAGAGCTGAACTAACCCTGCTCGAGAAAAACCAAACGAACCCTCCTCGGGAAGAGCCGAACAAACGTCACCCACCACTCTGTGTGAGTGAAGTACTACTGCATTTTGAATGATTGGAACTGATCCAGCTCCTCCTCTCTCACCAGTGGAACCGAGCCTCAGACGGGACCGCAACGACTACCGCTCTTGGACCAGGCTGTCATCCAACCAAAGATGAACTCTGGCGTGAATGTGGCGTACGTTTGCCTGGGCCTGTTCCTGTGTTTTGGATTGTATTGTTTTTTTTTATATCTTGTGACCTCCTTTTAAAACTAAAGAAATGTAAGAACCGTTAAATACACTACTTGGCCAAAAGTATGTGGACACACCTTCAGATTAGTGGATTCAGCTATTTCAGTTACATCCGTTGCTGACAGGTGTATAAAATCGAGCACACAGCCATGCAACATCCATAGACAAACATTGGCAGTAGAATGGCCTTACTGAAGAGCTCAGTGACTGTCAACGTAGCACCGTCATAGGATGCCCCCTTTCCAACAAGTCAGTTCGCCAAATGTCTGCCCTGCTAGAGCTGTCCCGGTCAACTGTAAGTGCTGTTTTTGTGAAGTGAAAATGACTAGGAGCAGCAACGGCCGTGAAGTGGTAGGCAACACAAGCTCACAGAACGGGCCCGCTTACGTGCGTAGCATGTAAAAATTGTCTGTCCTCGCTTGCAACACTCATTACCAAGTTCCAAACTGCCTCTGGAAGCAATGTCAGCACAATAACTGTTAGTCGGGAGCTTCATAAAATGGGTTTCCATGGCCGAGCAGCCGCACACAAGCCTAAGATCACCATGCTTAATGCCAAGCGTCAGCTGGAGTGGTGTAAACCCCGCCACCATTGGACTCTGGAGCAGTGGAAATGCGTTCTCTGGAGTGATGAATCACGCTTCAACATCTGGCAATCTGACTGACAAATCTTGGATTGGTGGATACCAGGAAAACGCTACTTGCTCGAATGCATAGTGCCAACTGTAAAGTTTGGTGGAGGAGGAATGATGGTCTGGGACTGTTTTTTTATGGTTCAGTCTAGGCCCCTCACTTCCAGTGAAGGGAAATCTTAACGCTACAGCATACAATGACATTCTAGACGATTCTGTGCTTCCAAATATGTGGCAACAGTTTGGGGAAGGCCCTTTCCTGTTTCAGCATGAAATGCCCCCATGCACAAATCGAGGTCCATACAGAAATGGTTTGTCGAGATCGGTGTGGAAGAACTCGACTAGCCTGCACAGAGCCTTGACCTCAGCCCCATCGAACATCTTTGGGATGAATTGGAGCGCCAACTGCGAGCCTGGCCTAATTGCCCGACCTCACTAATGCTCTCACTAATGGCCGAATGGAAGCAAATCCCCACAACAATGTTCCAACATCTAGTGTAAAGCCTTCCTAGAAGAGTGGAGGCTGTTATAGCAGCGAAGGGGGAACCATCTCCATATTAATGCCCATGATTTTGGAATGAGATGTTCAACGAGCCATGTAGTGTACAGTATGACTGCTTCCCTGTGGTTTGGGATTTTAAAGGATATTGGTTTTTGACGTGTGTGTGAACTAGAAACAGAATGATCGCTTGAAACAAACGGCGATTTCAGACGTTTCAAAAGGTCCCCCAGAATGTCCATTTATTAGCCTTCCTTGGCACTCACCAAAAAAAATCACTATTTCCCAGCACTGGGAGAAAACTTGTGATGCTCGGAGCCAGAACACACAGCTTAGACCACTGCTCCCCCGCAGTGCACAGTGCTCTAGCAAGCCGTGATAATACTTCAAAAAACAGCACTCACTTACACATACCTGCATACATATATATATACATATATATATATATATATATATATATATATATATATATATATATATATATATATATGTATATATATATATATATATATATGTATGTGTGTATATATATATATATATGTATGTATGTGTATATATATATGTGTGTGTGTGTGTGTGTGTGTGTGTGTGTGTGTATATATATATATATATATATATATATATATATATATATATATATATATATATATATATATATATATATATATATATATATATATATATATATATATATATATATATATATATATATATATATACACACACCATCTTCCTCTCCCCGCTCGGTGCTTCTCTCACCCCATCCCCCATCATTGCATCTCTCAATACATACATTTTAAACAAACATACAAACAGAAATTAAACATAAAAGCTCAGTTTAAACCAAGAAGTTAGGTTCAACACATGGAGCGTACAGTGTAATTCTGAAATAAATAAATCCCCACCATTCTAAGAGAAACCTTGCAGCATAATAGCTGATACCTCAGGTTCTAGATCATTTAGATAAGGTTCCCATACTTTGTAGAACTGATCTGTTTTAGAATGCAATGTACATGTCAGATATTCCAGTGGCACCCATTCAAATAGTATCTTATGCCAATCTTTAATAGAAGGAACCTCATCACTAATCCACTGTAAGAGGATGTTTTTCCTCGCTGCGAAGGTAAGGATGTTGTAAAGCCTCCTCTTACCCACAGAAGTAACATGGCTACTAGGGAGACCTAACAGTAAAGAAACTGGGTCCAATTCTAGATCAACCCCTAGGATCTTTTCAATTTCTTGCAGAACACCAGACCAGTATCTTTGCATTTTGAAACATGACCATAAACAATGTCTTAGGGTGCCTGTATCAGTTTTACATTTAAGACACCGAGGAGAAGAGGAAGAGGGGCTAAAAGCATGTCTGTAATTTGGGGATATAGGCAATCTGTGTATTATTCTGAACTGGATTGCTCTAGTACGATTACATATAGATATCGTTTTTGCATATCTCCAAATGTCCTCCCACATCTCTTCGTCAATAGTAACAGACAATTCTTTCTCCCACACTTGTTTCTCCCTCTGTATGTCAAGAGCAGAAAATTACCTTAAATCATCATGAAACAAACTTACAGACATTTTCCTTTGTGTGGAAAGAAAGCATTCTTTCAATGACAGACACATCAGGGTTGCCAATTAAGGTGGTGCTCTTCAAAATGTGTCTTACTTGTAGAAAGCGGAAAAAGTCCTGCTTTGGGAGTCGGTATTTCTCAACCATCTGCTCAAATGACAATAAAATCTTATCAGCAAATAAATAATTTAGTCTGCCTATGCCCTTATTAAGCCAGAAGTTAAAGCCAGCATCCAGCAATCCTTTACCAAAATCTGGGTTGTTAAGAATTGGGTTAAGAGCAGAGGTTAGTTTGGACCTTCCCAAAAAATGTTGAACTGACCTCCATACTTTGAGTGTGTTTAGTGTAATGGGATTATTGCAGTGATCTTTTACAGACTTGAAACTTCTGAAGAAATAAAAGATCCTGTAAGGGGTATTTTGAAAGAGAAGTCTCAATGTCTAACCAAATAGAGGAGTCATCATTTGTGATCCAGTCAGAAATATAACATAGGTGGGCACACCACTGATAGAATCTAATATTGGGCAGATCCAAGCCGCCCATAGAACTTGGCAGCTGCAATATTGACATCTTAAGTCTTGGCTTGCGTTTACTCCATATAAAGGAACTTAGCCATCCATTTACATCCTTTATTACCTTGTTGGAAAGTAATAATGGGATCATTTGGATTGGGTAAAGTAGTCTAGGTAAAATTTTCATTTTCAAGAGGGATATCTACCAAACCATGAAATCAGAATAGAGTTCCAGCGCTCCAGATCCTGTCTTATTGTATCAAACAAGGGAACAAAATTGGCTTTGTACATTTGCTGGAATTTAGGGGCTACAAATATACCCAGATACGTAAAACCTGAGGGAGACCATTTAAAAGGAAAGGGGGGAGAAGTATTAGGTACAGAATGAAGGTTAACAAGTGGCATAGCCTCTGATTTAGTTAAGTTAATCTTGTAGCCTGAGAATTCGCTGAATAATTCAACAAAATTAACAAGAGATGTAATTGAAGTCTCGGGGCTTGAGATGAATGTCAGGACATCATCAGCCTACAAGCTTATTTTCAGGTGAACATAACCAATGAGCAGCCCCTGTATAGCAGGCGTTACCCTGATGGCCTCGGCCAGTGGTTCCATAGCGAGTGCAAATAGGAGAGGGGACAAAGGACAGCCCAGTCTGGTACCTCTGTGTATAGAGAAGTTATTTGCCCTTAGGCCATTAGTAAGGACAGCAGCCTGAGGATCATCATATAAAACTTTCACCCATTTTATAAAGTTGTCCCCTAGACCAAATTTAGTCAGAGCAAAGAATAGGTAAGACCACTCCACATGGTGAAATGCTTTCTCAGCATCTAGGGAGAGCACATGATCATCCATAGCACTTCGTTGGTAGGCTTGAATTACATTAAGAAGCCGCCTGACATTGTTACATGACTTACAGCCCTTAATGAAGCCAGTTTGGTCTCCTTTCACAATTAGCGGCAGGGAGTCCTCTAATCTTGTGGCTAGAATTTTAGAAAGCAATTTTCTATTTACATTCAGAAGGGAAATGGGTCTGTACGAGGAACAAGACTCTGGGCATTTTCCCTTTTTGAGAATAAGTGATATGTTGGCTTCTCTCAGCGTTTGAGGGAGGTGGTCATTTGAAAATGAGTGGTTAAACATATCACGCAATGGCTCAATGGTCAGGCCATGGAACTCTTCATAGAACTCACTACAAAACCCGCCTGGTCCTGGGGCCCTACCATTTTGCAAATTCTTAATTGCGAACATTATCTCTTCCTCGGTAATAGGGGCATTAAGAAGAGACCTCTGTTCTTCAGAGATAGTAGGGAGCTCAATCTTAGAAAATAAGTCCCCCATTAATTTGGGTGCGTCATTTGTCAGTTCTGAGGCATAGAGATTTGCATAACATTTCTTAAATTAGTCATTTATCAATTTATTTTCATATAAATGATTGCCATCGGAATCAGTAATAGTAGCAGTTGACTGTGAGTCAGCTCTCCTTTTAGCTACAGTTGAAGTTGGAAGTTTACATACACTTAGGTTGGAGTCAATAAAACTCATTTTTCAACCACTCCACAAATTTTGGCAAGTCGGTTAGGACATCTACTTTGTACATGACACAAGTAATTTTTCCAACAATTGTTTACAGACAGATTATTTCACTTATAATTCACTGTATCACAATCCCAGTGGGTCGGAAGTTTACATACACTAAGTTGACTGTGTCTTTAAACAGCTTGGAAAATTCCAGAAAATTATGGCATGTCTTTAGAAGCTTCTGATAGGCTAATTGGCATCATTTGAGTCGATTGGAGGTGTACCTGTGGATGTATTTCAAGGCCTACCTTCAAACTCAGTGCCTCTTTGCTTGACATCATGGGAAAATCAAAAGAAATCAGCCAAGACCTCAGAAAAAAAATTGTGAACCTCCACAAGTCTGGATAATCCTTGGGAGCAATTTCCAAATGCCTGAAGGTACCACGTTCATCTGGTATGCAAGTATAAACACCATGGGACCACGCAGCCATCATACCGCTCAGGAAGGAGACGCATTCTGTCTCCTAGAGATGAACGCATTTTGGTGCGAAAAGTGCAAATCAATCCCAGAACAACATCAAAGGACCTTGTGAAGATGCTGGAGGAAACGGGTACAAAAGTATCTACATCCACAGTAAAACGAGTCCTATATCGACATAACCTGAAAGGCCGCTCAGCAAGGAAGAAGCCACTGCTCCAAAACCACCATAAAAAATCCAGACTATGGTTTGCAACTGCACATGGGGACAAAGATCATACTTTTTGGAGAAATGTCCTCTGGTCTGATGAAAGAAAAGTAGAACTGTTTGGCCATAATGACCATCGTTATGTTTGGAGGAAAAAGGGGGATGGTTGCAAGCCGAAGAACACCATCCCAACCGTGAAGCATGGGGGTGGCAGCATCATGTTGTGGGGGTGCTTTGCTGCAGGAGGGACTGGTGCACTTCACAAAATAGATGGCATCATGAGGCAGGAAAATGATGTGGATATAATGAAGCGACATCTCAAGACATCAGTCAGAAAGTTAAAGCTTGGTCGCAAATGGGTCTTCCAAATGGACAATGACCCCAAGCATACTTCCAAAGTTGTGGCAAAATGGCTTAAGGACAACAAAGTCAAGGTATTGGAGTGGCCATCACAAAGCCCTGACCTCAATCCCAGAGAAAATTTGTGGGCAGAACTGGAAAAAGTATGTGCAAGCAAGGAGGCCTACAAACCTGACTCAGTTACACCAGCTCTGTCAGGAGGAATGGGTCAAAATTCACCCAACTTATTGGGAAGCTTGTGGAAAGCTACCCAAAATGTTTGACCCAAGTTAAACAATTTAAAGGCAATGCTACCAAATACTAATTGAGTTTATGTAAACTTCTGACCCACTGGGAATGTGATGAAAGAAATAAAAGCTGAAATAAATCATTCTCTCTACTATTATTCTGACATTTCACATTCTTAAAATAAAGTGGTGATCCTAACTAACCTAAGACAGGGAATTTTTATTCTGATTAAATGTCAGGAGTTGTGAAAAACTGAGTTTAAATGTATTTGGCAAAATGGTATGTAAACTTCCGACTTCAACTGTAGGTATGCCAAATACTTTCCTGGTTTACCTCCATGTTTTGTAAAGCTTTTGCCTGACAAATCTAATTTTCTTTTCAGCTTTCTATGTTAGGAAAGAGTCCAACGTTGATCTAAGGACTGATATTTCCTTTAACAGGGCAGGAGTGGGAGTTTTAATCCTTCTCTTTAGTTCCTAATTCCTTCTCTTTAGTTCCTAATTCACCCTCTAACGTTTTTTGCTTTTCACGCTTTTTCCACCTCTTAGTGGCTGTGTATGACATAATCAGACCCCTGGCGTACGCTTTACAGGTTTCCCAAAGGAGCGAGGGGTTACACTGAGTGAAAAAAGTATTTGATCCCCTGCTGATTTTGTACGTTTACCCACTGACAAAGAAATGATCAGTCTATAATTTTAATGGTACGTTTATTTGAACAGTGAGAGACAGAATAACAACAAAAAAATCCAGAAAAACGCATGTCAAAAATGTTATAAATTGATTTGCATTTTAATGAGGGAAATAAGTATTTGACCCCCTCTGCAAAACATGACTTAGTACTTGGTGGCAAAACCCTTGTTGGTAATCACAGAGGTCAGACGTTTCTTGTAGTTGGCCACCAGGTTTGCACACATCTCAGGAGGGATTTTGTCCCACTCCTCTTTGCAGATCTTCTCCAAGTCATTAAGGTTTTGAGGCTGATGTTTGGCAACTCGAAGCTTCAGCTCCATCCACAGATTTTCTATGGGATTAAGGTCTGGAGACTGGCTAGGCCACTCCAGGACCTTAATGTGCTTCTTCTTGAGCCACTCCTTTTGTTGCCTTGGCCGTGTGTTTTGGGTCATTGTCATGATGGAATACCCATCAACGACCCATTTTCAATGCCCTGGCTGAGGGAAGGAGGTTCTCACCCAAGATTTGACGGTACATGGCCCCGTCCATTGTCCCTTTTGATGCAGTGAAGTTGTCCTGTCCCCTTAGCAGAAAAACACCCCCAAAGCATAATGTTTCCACCTCCATGTTTGACGGTGGAGATAGTGTTCTTGGGGTCATAGGCAGCATTCCTCCTCCTCCAAACACGGCGAGTTGAGTTGATGCCAAAGAGCTCCATTTTGGTCTCATCTGACCACAACACTTTCACCCAGTTGTCCTCTGAATCATTCAGATGTTCTTTGGCAAACTTCAGATGGGCATGTATATGTTCTTCCTTGAGCAGGAGGACCTTGCGGGCGCTGCAGGATTTCAGTCCTTCACGGCGTAGTGTGTTACCAATTGTTTTCTTGGTGACTATGGTCCCAGCTGCCTTGAGATCATTGACAAGATCCTCCCGTGTAGTTCTGGGCTGATTCCACACCGTTCTCATGATCATTGCAACTCCACGAGGTGAGATCTTGCATGGAGCCCCAGGCCGAGGGAGATTGACAGTTCTTTTGTGTTTCTTCCATTTGCGAATAATCGCACCAACTGTTGTCACCTTCTCACCAAGCTGCTTGGCGATGGTCTTGTAGCCCATTCCAGCCTTGTGTAGGTCTACAATCTTGTCCCTGACATCCTTGGAGAGTTCTTTGGTCTTGGCCATGGTGGAGAGTTTGGAATCTGATTGATTGATTGCTTCTTTTATACAGGTAACAAGCTGAGATTAGGAGCACTCCCTTTAAGAGTGTGCTCCTAATCTCAGCTCGTTACCTGTATAAAAGACACCTGGGAGCCAGAAATCTTTCTGATTGAGAGGGGGTCAAATACTTATTTCCCTCATTAAAATGCAAATCAATTTATAACATTTTTGACATGCGTTTTTCTGGATTTTTTTGTTGTTATTCTGTCTCTCACTGTTCAAATAAACCTACCATTAAAATTATAGACTGATCATTTCTTTGTCAGTGGGTAAACGTAAAGAATCAGCAGGGGATCAAATACTTTTTTTCCCTCACTGTATCTGTTGATTGAGCGTTAGAGGAAAAATGCTTTAAACTCTGTAATAAAATATGATGTAAATGTATGGTCTTTAAGAATGGTTGTATTCAACCTCCAATGTCTTGACACCTCCGCATGATCAGATATGACTATGCTTCCTATCCTAGTGGATAAAACAGACTGCAAAGACGTCCTGGGTATAAAAAAGTACTCTATTCTACTCTGACATCCATGAGGTGTAGAGAAAAAAGTGAACTCTCTGTCTGAGGGACGAAAGGTTCTCCAAACATCAGCATGCCCCAGATCATCACAAATAACTTTAAGTGACTTAGCTTGAGGAGAGAGTGAAGCTATACCACTGGGAAGCTTATCAATAAGGGGGTTCAACAAACAATTAAAATCTCCTCCAACCACTGCAGTGTCTGAGTTTAATTCTGAAAAATCTAGAAATACCTTAGTGAGGAAATCAGGGGGGTGGGCAGGGGGGGAAGTAAATATTCATTATGGAAATGTTCTGCCCTTGTAAAGTACCATAAATTTGGTCATTTTTTTATAATTCATCTTTCACACAATTCAACACCTTAAGTGGTAGGTTATTTTTCACAACAATTGCTACACCTCTACTTCTAGATGTAAATTATGTGAAAAACACTTGACCAAACCCCCCAGTTGTTTCTGTTTTAACCCAGTAACCATACACACTAACCCTGTAACCACATGGAATGAATACGTCAAATAGACCTTCATCCATAATATGGCGAATTTCGAAAGGAAACAGATCTTGTTGCTAGAAAAGCCATAAAATTCAAGTGAGGCCTCTTGACAGCCCTGCATATTAAAAGAGCGCACACTGATGCAATCGTCACCGCAGATTAATACAATCTCAAAGACAATGTCGTTTTTCATCTCTCTTTATGCTAACTTCTCCGTTTATCTCCACCTAAAGCTCTCTCCATCCCCATACTCTCCCCTCACCCTCTTTCTCTCTATCTCCCCATGCTCTCTGCCCCCTTCTCTCCCTCTACCTCTCTCTCTCTCTTCCTCTGCAGGCAGGTGTTCTGTGCCTTTTTGAGTTGAGGAGAGGGAGATGACTGGGGAGCTTTGGACAAATACAGAATTTAAATATCTGAGGATTGGCAGCTCCCAGTAGAGGTGGTTCCAATCCAAGACACAATCACACACCGCTGGCGGGATGCAACAATCGCTCTCCGCGCGCGTGTGCAAGCTTCCACTGCCAAAAGACACACAAACACACACTGAGCACCTTGCCAACTCCAGATTCTCTCACACCTGCTTACACCAAGCCTGCCCAAGTCTACTGCCCCAAGGCATGGCAGGAGCTGGCATAAAGCACTGGCGCATGGATGTGAGTTTGTTCGTGTGTGTAATGTACATAAGTGACTGTCAGCCTGTGTATGCATGTGTGTTAAATGGTACATATCCAGTACTGGTAGACATCCAGTACCTCCCCTTTGATACTCAAGTTCAGTGGTTTTCAAAATGTTCTTGCTCAGGGACACCCACCCAGGAAAACCAGCAACCCAGGGACCACTATCATTTGTTAGCAAAAAATAAATCCCATCTTGCCTTATCAGGTGAATGATAATGGCAAGTAGAAGTACTCAACATTTTAAAATGAATAGATTTAGTAGACAGTTTCATTATTTTGACCTCCCCACAGTTCATTGGAAAAGGAAGTGTATACTCTAACATACTCTTATCTAGTAAGGTATCTTGGCAGCGTAGATAAAATGGTGCTGTTGAAAAGCACATTTTAGTCAATTCTACACATTTTACCATTGAGCTGAGATAATGTTGCAGTTTTGAAGTTAATTTCCAGCAATTCTACAATTTGGCATGGAGCTGAGAGACAATTTTGCAGTTTTAAGGCTAATTTCCTGCAATTTCCTGCATTTTGTCATGGTTAATGCTTTGTTCCTCTGCTCAAACATAACAAAATCAATGGGCATGTGCCTTGATTGCCCAGGATTTGGAATTTGACTGTCAACCTTTTATTTGATTGTTATTTCTCAAAGATGGTACTATTAAACCATTTATATAGTTTAATAGATTTTCTGCATGATTTCTATCTGGTTTTGGTTATTTAAGTTGACAATGAAACTGTTTTTCCATCCCTAAAATTATCACGACGGCCCGCCTAAGATGTATCTATACAGAACAAACCCTGTAATTAGCTCCAAGGACTATCAAGGGATCGATGGAAATGATTTTGGAAATGAAGCCCTTTATCTGCTTTTCCAGAGTCGGATTAACAGGAATAGCTAGCATGCTAACTGTTCTGATAGAATTCCAGTCATTGCACTAGTTAGCATTGGCTCGTGAAACTACCTCTCACTTCCTTCATACTGGACGCAGAGACATACAAATGGAATCCCCAAAGGTATTCTGTTGCACTTGCAGCTAGAGATATTCATAAATAATTTCCCAAGAAATGATACAAAAGAATCACGGACGCCCTACAGTACCCCAGTTTGAAAACCCCTGCGCTAGTGTGTGGGTTTCACACCTACCAAGGTAACCCTAGCCTGGGGGATGGAAAGGCCTGGTGAGTGTCTCTCCTCAAGCCCGGCCTGGGCCACTTTGCTACCTTTGCGTGCGTCAACTACACCTCTGCTCACGACACTGGCTAATTAGCCTCTGAAGCCCTACTAGGCCGTCTACTGTGTAACCCAACAGACCTGACAGTAGACTGGCAGCACACACCCTTTGTCTCTGGTCCTCTGTCAACAGGCTTCGGTCATCAGCCTTGTACACGAGCTGTCACTCATGTGGTGACAGTGACATCTTAGGTCATTTTAAAAGGCTATAAGGAGGGGTGACGCGTGGCTGCGTTCAAACCACCTGGCAAACAGGTGTGTGTGTGGGGACGGGTTGCGTGTGTGAGCACAATGTTCTTTGGAGTTGTGATTTGTCCCTGGCTGCCGTGTGTTTCAAGGATTCTTCATCTCATACCAGAGCTGTTAGTACCAAGTCCCTCGGGACACTATAACAATAACACACTGCTTCTAAGGGCACTTTGCTTTGGTTAACATGATGTGAACTTTGTACATTTCCTGTTAAATCAATAGATGTACACTCCACTAGTCTACTACTCGTACCTGAACCGTTATAGGGTTGAGGTCAACTGAAAAGATTGTGTTGAATAGCAGAGGTTTTGAATGTGCGTGTGTGTGCTGTTGAGTCAATTTTATAGCCTAGGGCTAGTGTTGCTGTTTTTCGTGGGTGTCAAAATTATTAACACCCTTCTAGTGAAGCTCAAACGCTTTCAACAAGGTTATGAGACTGCAACAGAACGTGTGCGTGCGTGTGCCTGTGGGCATGTTTGTGTGCGCAGTGCAATCATACGCTCTTTAAACTGCAAACACAACCCAATTTCACTCTCTCATTTGCAGTTCAAACACTAATCATTTTGGGGTTTTGCATAGAACTCAGTTGCTTTGAAGTCTCACAAGTTTTCAATAATTGCTACTTGCCACTTTGAGACAGGATTGTTTAGAGAATCAGGGGGACCACAGATGATATAATTTACACAATGTGCAGCAGTCATGTTGCCGAGTGATTCTTTGGCATGGATAATATACCCTACCAGCTATGCTTTATGCTTGAGTGATCATCATCAAATGCTTTTCTAAATGTTGAAACAACACATGCCCACATGCACAATCACAACGTCAGAGTGCATTTTTAGGCCAATGAGGGATTTTTTATTGTGTGTGTGTGTGTGTGTGTGTGTGTGTGTGTGTGTGTGTGTGTGTGTGTGTGTGTGTGTATATATATATGTTGCACTTCCTCATGATGCTTATCTGGGGCTGAATAGATGCCAGCCAGGGTTTGAATGGCTGCTAAAAATACAGTGCCAGCTGTTTGTGAGGATGCTGGGTGACCCGAGCGCAGCTCATTGTTAACCAAAGACAGCAGCTCCATTAGAGTGGACCCAAGCATTAGGGTCTTTTAACAGTGCCACACACAGCACTATCCTCTGCCATACACACGGAAGACAAGCAAGGCTACGGCAGAACAGGAGAGCAAAGAACAGCAATGACAGCGATAACACAGACAGACAGCAAGCACCCAAGATAACATACAGACAGACGATAACTGTATGTCTTAATATATTCACAGCACATCTATACCCGCCAAGACACACATGTATTATACGCTTTCTGTGTGTAGAGGGTTTTATGAATAGAGCAACTATAAATAGGAATACATTGTTTTCATAAATGGCTATAAATATTCACACCCACAAACATGGGATTAGGTTTATGAAAGAAAGAAAAATTCCCTCAATCCCCACCAGCAGGGCAAGGGACTGCCTGTGACTGCCAATGAACAGAAATACAACAAGCTAACTACTCACAGAGTAACTAAGGGCTATATTACAATAGAATGGAGCATGTGGTTTCCATTTCACAAGGCAGAGCCTGTAAGACACCCGGTACATGCCTGTGACGGTCAGTGTCTAGCGGTCAAACTGAGAGACCACATGTGTGTCCCATGCATCAACCAAGGTTATTATACACTGCTCAAAAAAATAAAGGGAACACTAAAATAACACATCCTAGATCTGAATGAATGAAATAATCTTATTAAATACTATTTTCTTTACATAGTTGAATGTGCTGACAACAAAATCACAAAAATAATCAATGGAAATCCAATTTATCAACCCATGGAGGTCTGGATTTGGAGTCACACTCAAAATTTAAGTGGAAAACCACACTACAGGCTGATCCAACTTTGATGTACTGTCCTTAAAACAAGTCAAAATGAGGCTCAGTAGTGCGTGTGGCCTCCACGTGCCCGTATGACCTCCCTAAAATGCCTGGGCATGCTCTTGATGAGGTGGCAGATGGTTCCTGAGGGATCTCCTCCCAGACCTGGACTAAAGCATCCGCCAACTCCTGGACAGTCTGTGGTGCAACGTGGCGTTGGTGGATGGAGCGAGACATGATGCCCCAGACGTGCTCAATTGGATTCAGGTCTGGGGAACGGGCGGGCCAGTCCATAGCATCAATGCCTTCCTCTTGCAGGAACTGCTGACACACTCCAGCCACATGAGGTCTAGCATTGTCTTGCATTAGGAGGAACCCAGGGCCAACCGCACCAGCATATGGTCTCACAAGGGGTCTGAGGATCTCATCTCGGTACCTAATGGCAGTCAGGCTACCTCTGGCGAGCACATGGAGGGCTGTGCGGCCCCCCAAAGAAATGCCACCCCACACCATGACTGACCCACCGCCAAACCGGTCATGCTGGAGGATGATGCAGGCAGCAGAACGTTCTCCACGGCGTCTCCAGACTGTCACGTCTGTCACATGTGCTCAGTGTGAACCTGCTTTCATCTGTGAAGAGCACAGGGCGCCAGTGGCGAATTTGCCAATCTTGGTGTTCTCTGGCAAATGCCAAACGTCCTGCACGGTGTTGGGCTGTAAGCACAACCCCCACCTGTGGACGTCGGGCCCTCATACCACCCTCATGGAGTCTGTTTCTGACCGTTTGAGCAGACACATGCACATTTGTGGCCTGCTGGAGGTCATTTTGCAGGGCTCTGGCAGTGCTCCTCCTGCTCCCCCTTGCACAAAGACGGAGGTAGCGGTCCTGCTGCTGGGTTGTTGCCCTCCTACGGCCTCCTCCACGTCTCCTGATGTATTGGCCTGTCTCCTGGTAGCACCTCCATGCTCTGGACACTACGCTGACAGACACAGCAAACCTTCTTGCCAGAGCTCACATTGATGTGCCATCCTGGATGAGCTGCACTACCTGAGCCACTTGTGTGGGTTGTAGACTCCGTCTCATGCTACCACTAGAGTGAAAGCACCGCCAGCATTCAAAAGTGACCAAAACATCAGCCAGGAAGCATAGGAACTGAGAAGTGGTCTGTGGTTACCACCTGCAGAACCACTCCTTAAAATTGTGGGTGTCTTGCTAATTGCCTATAATTTCCACCTGTTGTCTATTCCATTTGCACAACAGCATGTGAAATTTATTGTCAATCAGTGTTGCTTCCTAAGTGGACAGTTTGATTTCACAGAAGTGTGATTGACTTGGAGTTACATTGTGTTGTTTAAGTGTTCCCTTTATTTTTTTGAGCAGTATATTTATGTGATTTAATATTTGTTTTTTATTTCTATTCGTTTTTAGATTTTTATTTGAAATTTGGTTAAGTTTCAGGAAGTTTTCTTGAATTACTAGTTCTTGAATTACTAGTTCTTATTTCGTTCCAGCTTGATAAAATCATTTCTAGATCGTTTTTAATTTAATTTAGTTTTAGTTTTAGTGTTAGGGACAGAAAGTAAAATATGCGTGGGAGGCTAGGAGCCATTTATGTGTTGTAGAGCTAAATATCATTTTTTGGGGATGTCACTTCTAGCCACTGGGGTAAGGTGATGGGCCAGGACCATAGATTTGGATAGACACAACATCTCTGTATTATGATGGCGTCTATGAGAGCATGGACAGTGCCATTGAGGCCTTCTTCATCTTAAAATAGTCAATTTTCTTCTTCACAAGTACAATGAATTGGCTGATCCCTCCTGTTGAGGCTGTCACGGCTCCAAACGGGTCATCAGGTTATGCCAATCAAGTCATCATGAGGGATCAGCCAATGAAGTTGGAGGTCCTGCCCAGTTGACTAAATCAAAAAGGCAAGGTCCTCAATGGTGCTGCCCATGCTAACACAGGCTTTGGACCACTAGAGGACTCTGTACAACTCCATGGACAGAACATAGGCTTGGTTCGGTGAAAAATATAAATCTATCCTAATATGACTTGGATTTAAAGGACAAGTGCCTAGACTGGTGCAAGGAATATTGTGGAAGGAAACTCTCTTGCCCATGTTTACACCAATCCAAGGTTGTTGTTTTGTACTTCATTAGTAGATGTAAGAAGAATCAAGTAACTTTACCTTTATCTGACAGAAGGAGAGGAAAAAACAACTAATTAATATTTATGTAATATTAAACATGTATCACTGACTAATCCCTTCAAATAGGGTTAAGAAAAACAGCTGCAACAACAGCAAAAACAATACAACACTTTATCACAAATCTATCAGTTCACAGACACACACACACACACACACACACACACACACACACACACACACTGTGTGTGTGTGTGCGTGCGCGTTTCTGTTCAACCAAACAAGATTTCTTGATTTATCTTCTAGAAGACTCTACGTTCCAGAGAGGTGGTCGTTCAGTTTATGATAATAAAAAAATAAAAATTGCTGTCGAAGGTAATAGTTTCAGTATAGTTTTAGTTTTTAATAAAAACTTAATTGTTTTCCAAATTCTTGTTTTTATTTTAGTTAACCTTCGCACCAACTTGTAGTCATGTGTGTAGTCACTGCTGGTGTAGACTCCATATCAGGCGTCGCCCAACCACCCTCGAATGTTACATTAACGCTGAGGATAGGTTACGTACATTTTTAGGGGAAACACCTCATCTGTACTGACACACACCAGGAAAATGTCTGTCCTGGTCTAGCAATCTGCAATACAAAGTTAATGCAGCTAAACTGTCATAATAAACACTTAATCAAACAAACATTTCTAACAATACCTCTGCTGCCATCTATATTGTGTGTCCTTGACAACTTGGTTATACTCAACTACTCAACTCTAAACTATAGACAAGCTAAAAAGTATTTTGTGTTTTGCTAAACCAACAATAAGTATTTTAACATAGTTATTTTCTGTCACGCCCTGATCTGTTTCAGGGCGTGACACCCCGTGACACCCCTCCAGGTGTCGCTTATTTTCAATAAATATTGTAAGACTCCAACCATCTGCCTCCTGTGTCTGCATTTGGGTCTCGCCTTGTGCCCTGATCATTTTGTATTCAATGTATTCAAACATTCCAAATTAAAACAGTCATGACACATGAACTGTAGCCCAACTAAAGTATTTCATAGAATATCTTTCCCATTGTAAAGAGTTCTGATCACAATGGCTCTGCCTTATAGTTTAGAAAGAAGAATCGAGATAATAGAGCCTGTCTCTTCATAAAAAAACTCCCCCTGGTCTCTGACACACTTTCACCAAACTGATAGGACGAATGAGTCAGTTATTCTCTCTCTCACAGAATTAGACGTTCATCCATGTTTACCAAACGTCAAATTTCAGGTTAAGTTTAGTTTATGGTTAATTAAGTTCAGGCATTAAATAGAACATTCTTAAGGTTAGCCATGGTTAAGGGTTTGCGATAGGCTTATATTTTTTTTTAAATAAAAACAACTTTCTGTTGCTGGATTCAAACTTGCAACCTTTGGAATCAGATGCTTACGCCCATGCGCCATCACCATTCACAACACCCAAGCAAAACCGAAACCAAATTGAAGGTATTAGCACTCACTGTTGCCCCTAGTGGCCAGTTTCCCCTTCATCTCCCAACGTCCTCAGACATGGATGGTGACCTGGTTGCTCACTTTACCCCATTCTCTGTGTCTCTCTCTCTCTTTCTCTCTCTTTTTCTCTCTCCGTTATCACTAGGCCGGATTAGCAGGTAAACTGTGTTGCCGTGGCAACACTGGGGACTGGAGTCCCTATGGTCCCTAAGCTCGTTAAGTCTGATAAACTTTATCTTTTAACACTGAATATTGCCAGGGTTGAGTGTGTCAGGCGATTCTATGTGCTTACCTGCACATGCAGACTTGGTTCCCTTTGCCAAACAAGCCCCTGTTTTAATTCCACACAGAAATGTCTCTTTTCATCCCTTTAGATAAAAGAGAGGGAAGGTAGAGATCTCTTTTTTGGCTCGTTGACTTTTGGAGAAAGATAAGAGTCCCCCTCCATTACTATGAAAGCAGAAAGTGATGAAGAACCTCCTCCCAGTCTAGTGAAAAGATGGCACCGAAGAACATGGCTGACGTTTTACATTCTACCAACCAATTTTGTTCGTTTTTTTTGCATTTTGTGTGACATTTTTTTTTACTAATTTTGTACATAATGTTGCTGCTACCGTCTTTGATGACCGCAAATAACTTCTGGACATCAGAACAGCGATTACTCACCGCGGACTGGAATAAACTTTTTCCTTTAACGAGTCCAACGAGAAGGATATCCTGCTTTCACTGGAACAGGCCTTGATCCACGCCTTTTGTGTGAAGAAAAGACGCCGGAAAAGGGGCCGCAGATCGGGCCGGCTTCTGAGAATCCGTAGGCGAGCGAGTAAACTCTCACTGCCATCCGTTATTTTTGCTAATGTGCAATCATTGGAAAATAAAATTGATGACCTACAATTAAGATTATCCTACCAACGGGACATTAAAAACTGTAACATCTTATGTTTCACCGGGACATGGCTGAATGACGATACGGATAATATAGAGCTGACGGAATTATCCATCCCCCAGCAGAACAGAGAAGCTATGTCTGGTAAGACGAGAGGTGGGGGGGGTGTGTCTATTTGTCAATAACAGCTGGTGAGTGATGTCTAATATTAAAGAAGTCTCGAGGTATTGCTCGCCTGAGGTAGAGTACCTTATGATAAGCTGTAGACTACACTATCTACCAAGAGAGTTCTCATCTATATTATTCGTAGCCGTCTATTTACCACCACAGAATGAAGCTGGCACTAAGACCGCTCTCAACCAACTCTATAAAGCCATAAGCAAAGAAGAAAATGCTCACCCAGAAGCGGCGCTCCTGGTGGCCGGGGACTTTAATGCAGGGAAACTTAAATACATTTTACCTCATTTTTACCAGCATGTCACATGCAACCAGAGGGAAAAAAAATCCTAGACCACCATTACTCCACACACAGAGATGCATACAAAGCTCTCCCCCGCCCTCCATTTGGCAAACCTGACCATAATTCTATCCTCCTGATTCCTGCTTACAAGCAAAAACTAAACCATTTTCAGTTGAATTCATCTAACTTTCTTTCATGGCAACTCATAAGCAGGCCATGCCCTATTTGTTTATAATCATATTTAATTCTCCGGTATGTATGTATTTAATATAATAGAATATTATGAACCGACACTGAATCGTAGGAGCTAACTACTAGTTATGTAGAAGTTGGACGGAAGAACGCCCAGTGCTGCTTACCTGAGATGCCATCATCACACAATCCTTCTTCGTAGGTGTCCACTATGACTTTGCTTGTGTCGGAAAGAAAGGCTGAACAGTATTGGTTGTAGCTAAATTGACACACAAAAAATGGCTGACCAATGGAGAAGCATCATCCACACCTGCCACTAAAGCCCGCCCACAGCTGTGGGGTTAAAAGTGCAAACGAAGAACTAGTGTTTCAATCAACAACAAAAAGGTTTCAAAAGAAAAAAAAAAGAAAAAGCACTGCAAGCAAAGGGGGCAGTCTAGCCAAAATGAAGGGTGGTTGATAACAAAATTGAATTGGAGTTTTGTTTTCAAATACATTTTTGGTTTTCTAAATATATTTTGGGAATAAAATGCAAAAATGTTTTGTGCTCTATTACAAAATATTTCATTGCAAATGTTTTTTTGTCTTTTTTTACTTTGAACCCTCTTTTGCTTTCAGAACAATTATTTTTGATTGAAAAAAATAAATAAAAAATTGCTCTGGATAAAATGACACATCTGTACCTCCATATGATACAATATCTATTGTGATTCTCCCGTTCCCATATGTATTGCAATTCGATTCTGCAATTTTATTGCGATTTGATGTTTCAAACATATTGCTAACTATATGTCTGCTGCAGAGGGACAAGAGAGAGCATGAGAAAATTAGTTTTGATCAGTCATGGAAATAAAACTGAAAACATGTTGGCTCACTATTTAAAAAGAAGATTGAGAACAAGCTACTGTATAGGATTATAAAAACAGCGTTTTGGTGCACAGCCGGCTAGAGCTAGCTAACGCTAACTAGCAAAAAGTATTCAGACCCCTTGACTTTTTCCACATTTTGTTACATTACAGTCTTATTCTAAAATTGATTAAATAAATGTTTTTCCTCATCAATCTACTCACAATACCCCACAATGACAAAGTGAAAACAGAATTTTAGAAATGTTTGCAAATTTGTTAAAACTGAGCCATCGGGTGACAAGGGTCTTGATCAGTGAGGTGACCAAGAACCCAGAGCTCCAGAGTTCCTCTGTGGAGATGGGGGAACCATCCAGAAGGACAACCATCTCTGCAGCACTTCACCAATCAGGCCTTTATGGTAGAGTGGCCAGACGGAAGCCACTCCACAGTAAAAGGCACATGACAGCCCACTTGGAGTTTGGCAAAAGGCAAGTAAATTACTCTTAGACCATGAGAAACAAGATTGAACACTTTGGCCTGAATGTCAAGCATCATGTCTGGAGGAAACCTGGCACCCTCCGTATGGTGAAGCATGGTGGTGGCAGCATCATGCTGTTGGGATGTTTTTCAGTGGCAGGGACTGGGAGACTAGTCAGGATCGAGGGAAAGATGAACAGAGAAAAGTACAGAGAGATCCTTGATGAAAACCTGCTCCAGAGTGCTCAGGACCTCAGACTGGGGCGAAGGTTTACCTTTCAACAGGACAACGACCCTAAGCACACAGCCAAGACAATGCAGGAGTGGCTTCGTCTCTGAATGTCCATGAGTGGCCGGGCCAGAGCCCGGACTTAAACCAGATCGAACATCTCTGGAGAGACCTGAAAATAGCTGTGCAGCGACACTCCCCATTCAATCTGACAGAGCTTGAGAGGAGAAACTCCCATTCTCGAGGCTGTAATTGCTGCCCAAGGTGCTTCAACATAGTACTGAGTTCAGGGTCTGAATACTTATGTAAATGTGATATTTAAGTTTTTTATTTTTAAGAAATGTGCCAAAATTTCTAAAAACCTGTTTTTGCTTTGTCATTATGGGTTATTGTGTGTAGATTGATGAGGGAAAGGCTCTAACATAACAAAATGTGGAAAAAGTCAAGGGGTCTGAATACTTTCCGAATGCACTGTATACAGGTTTATATATTGTATATACAGTACATTTATTTTAATACAAAATGATCTATATAATATTGCCAAAAATAATAATGCGATATGTAACTGTATCCATTTTAATAATGCGATATGTAACTGTATCCATTTTTTTCCCTCATCACTAACACAAACACACACACTGTCTGCCCTTCCGCAGCCCTGGTGCAGACCCCTCATTACAGAACAGGAAGAGTTTATCTGCCTCCAGAGACCAATACACAACCTACTCCTGTTCTGCTGCAGCGCAGTGGTAGGAGAGCAGTATATATATATATGTGTGTGTGTGTGTGTGTGTGTGTGTGTGTGTGTGTGTGTGTGTGTGTGTGTGTGTGTGTGTGTGTGTGTGTGTGTGTGTGTGTACGCCCTTTGCCAGCCTGCCTGTTTTCACACAGATGATGAGTCAGAGACTCTGGTCTGTTTCTCTCTGCCTTAATCACCCTAGAGAGAGAGATAATAAAGGGAGGGAGGGATAATAGAGAGAGAGAGGACAGAGATATAAAGTGAAACAAAGAGAAAAAAGGCCACATCCCTGTTAACTGTAGCCTTGCTAGTTAAACCTCTAATCTCCTCTCACCCATCTCTTCTCTAAACTCCTCTCTCCTCACCCTCTCATTTAGAGATCTGAATATAATAGGAAATCATTCTCCCAGCGGGAGTGGAGTGTTTAAGCCATTTGGGAGCCAGTCTCAAATGCAGATGTACGTTCAGGTTTGCTTTAAAAACTCCCCTCATTCACCCTCAGTTCAATACACTGATACACACACCCATTGTAATGCCAGTCTAATGTGACGTCAAGCCTGCAGCTTATATTGGGCAAGATAAAACGTACTGTCTTTGGGCTACTGCTATCATTGTGTTAATGATAGGATCTGGTCATGGATAGTCGCCATACAGACACTGACTGTTAAAGGTTTAAGATAAGCTATAACACGGTCAATGGGAATATGGCTCTGAAAGTGGGGTGAAAAGGTTGGTCTGAGAGATACAGGGCATAATATTACATTTCCTCTAATACAGTTCAATCATGGACACTAATATCTTACTATTGGAGGAAAGAAGGGAGTCATTAAGGAAGAGAGAGCTGTCTGGTGGTTTGGTAAATGGTGAGGGTGAGGTAACGGTGGAGAATAAGCAGAGGGGGATCTATAGTCCAAAGTGGACCTCAATATAGAGATGTGGGCGAGGCTTTGATTCTTCACATCTCTCACGGGCTCTCACTGCATTCTAAAAGCATTGGCAGAGGAGAAAGCAGAAAGGAGAAAGGAGAGAGGAGAGAGGAGAGGAGGAGAGGAAAGAGGAGAGGAGGAAAAGAGCACAGAAACACACAAAGACGTAGACGACACAGAGACAGATCACACAGACAGACCACACAAGCTCTTGGAGTGGTCTGTGTGTGTTTCTGTGTGTGTGTGTTTCTCTGTGTGTGTGTCAGGGCTTGTGTGTGTGTGTGTGTGTGTGTGTGTGTGTGCTCTGAGGGCTTGAAAGATGGCACGAATACAGGCCGAAGGAAAAGAGAGAAGAGGGGTTGATAACTGGTATCTAATGATGGTTAAACAGGGAGATGTTAGAGACAAAAGGCCCAGGGGGAGAACCACAATGAGCCCCCAGACATGGCTCAGCTCTTCCCAGGGATGAGTCATCATCTCCAGGTATAGCTCCTGGACAACTCCCCCTCTCCTACATCCATCCATCCAGGCCCCAGAGGGAAGGACAGCAGAGGGTGGTTTGTTCCCTGAGGACAGGAACAACAGTCTGGGAGGAGACACCTGATACTATGACATCATCCGCTGTGCTTCGCTGGCTACATCTCAGTGTGGTACAAGGATACCAAATACAGATGGTGGGATAAACGTAAACACACGCAAACCAAATTGTATTAGTCACATGCGCCGAATACAACAGGTATTCATTCAGGTAACAACCTCACAGTGAAATGCTTACTTACGAGCCCCTAACCATCAATGCAGTTTAAAAACAATATGAGTAAGAATAAGAATTAAAAGTAACAAGTAATTAAACAGCAGCAGTAAAATAACAATAGTGAGACTATACACAGGGGGTACCTGTACAGAGTCAATGTGCAGGGGGACCGGTTAGTTGAGGTAATATGTACATGTAGGTAGAGTTATTAAAGTGACTATGCATAGATGATAACAACAGAGAGTAGCAGCTGTGTAAAAGAAGGGGGGTGGGGCAATGCAAATAGTCTGGGGAGCCATTTGATTAGACGTTCAGGAGTCTTATGGTTTGGGGAGGGAGTGGGTCTAGGGTTTCTGTGGATCTGTTAGGGTGGTATGCAAATTGGAGTGGGTCTAGGGTTTCTGGGATAATGACATTGATGTGAGCCATGACCAGCCTTTCAAAGCACTTCATGGCTACAGACGTAAGTGCTACGGGTCGGTAGTCATTTAGGCAGGTTACCTAGTGTTCTTAGCCACAGGGACTATGGTGGTCTGCTTAAACATGTTGGTATTACAGACTCAGACAGGGACAGGTTGAAAATGTCAGTGAAGACACTTGTCAGTTGGTCAGCACATGCAGGACATGTCCTGGTAATCCGTCTGGTCCAGCAGCTTTGTGAATGTTGACCTGTTTAATGGTTTTGTTCACATTGGCTACCGAGAGCGCTATCACACAGTCATCCAGAACAGCTGGTGCTCTCGTGCATGCTTCAGTGTTGTTTGCCTTGAAGCAAGCATAAAAGGAATTTAGCTCATCTGCTAGGCTCGCGTCACTGGGCAGCTCGCATCTGAGTTTCCTTTTGTAGTTGTAGTAATAGTTTTTTTTACCGTTGACATCCCACTGGGCACACACTGGTTGACTCAATGTTGTTTCCACATCATTTCAATTAAATTACGTTGAACCAACGTGGAATAGACGTTGAATTGACGTTGGTGCCTAGTGGGATATGTCCCTCCACCATACATGCATATGTGATTAAGAAGATCAGGCCATCAGGGTCGATCATGTGGTTGATCACGTTTGATCACACAGCCCTGCGGTGGTTCCATCTGATCTACGGCCACCAGATCTGCTCTGGTCACCCAAATGGAAATCAGGTCACATGGTTCAAGTTCGGATGTACGTATGAGGCTCTTGGCGCCGGGCAAAGAGAAAGAGAAGGGAAGCAGGTTATGACCACACAATGAGGCTAAGGTACAAAGCAAAGGCCAATGACCCGTTCCTCTAATATGTTTCTATGTGCATTTACTATCTTCAAGGCATCTGATTCTGTATAGACCTGTAAACCGAGCATCTCACATGCTATATTTCTCATTCAGGAAGGAAGACAAGACAAAACAAAGTATCCCATCCAACATCCCTGCACACAGTAACGTGGTGGTGATTGATGCTATTCACAGCGGAACGCCATCGACAGACCCGTTTCCCAACGCTGCTACCGCGCTCCTGTCAGGCGACGCCCACAAACCCACCCGTTGTTAGAGGAAGCGGCGCACGGCGAGACCCTAATCCATTTCCTTTTCCTGTCATTAATCTCCCCCCGGTCACAGGAACAGAGGGAAACTCAGGAAGCAGAGAAGAAAATAAGAAAAATAGAGGGGAAAAATGGCTGAGTAACGTGGAAAGGCGACAGTCATATTTTTGGATATTTATGAATTCCTCATAGCACATTATTCCAGTCATCAAGGGCCAGGGCCGCTCCATTTCCCTTTCAAATGCTCCTCTGGTTTAGACGCCATTACTCATTGGCTACACACGTTTTACACGTCCGTCAGCAAGCTCAGAGCCCAGAAGCCAAGGGAGGAGGGAGGAGAGACACTGAGAATGAAAATAGAAGAGGAAGCCCCTTTCGAAATCTAGATTAAAAAACGTAATACCACTGGGGCGTGTGATCTGGGAGATGAGGGATTGATAGGAAAGAGTGGTTGTTTTGTCTCTGTTCAGAGCGATCCACTACCTATCCTCGATTCAAGGCATCAAGACAAAGGGTCAAGATCTTGATGAATACTATAGCTGGGAAAGGGGGGACGATCCAAACGCACTTCTGAAACAGCTGGGTTCCATAACAAACCACAAGGACGATACAGGTGTGTGAGTGTGCGTACGAGCGCTCCCATGTGTCCTCTGTAAAAGAGGTGATTAACTACGGGGCACACACAGGTTTAACAGTAGCATCCACTCCCCTTCCTCTAGCTCACAGACCGTGGCCTGGTGTGCCCCACTACCCACACACATAAAGCATGCCACACACCTGCTGTACCAGTCCTGGGTTCCCTCTGCCAGCTGGTAGAAAAATAGAATGTTACTGTACATGTTTCAATGTCATCTCCCTGCACATTTAACCTCGTGAAATATGCCCTGCTCGTAGTGTGAACTATGCCGGAGCTGTAACTTCAACGCAATTCACATGAAAGTGACACTGTGACACGCAGCATGCAAGTCTTCCTCCCATTGAGGATGGATGGGGCCAACACAAGCGCTGCATAGAGATAACAGACAAGCAATCAAATCCTTGACTACCGGATGCGTCTCCCTGTGTTTCCTTCTCTGTTTGTTGTTTTTCTATGTGAGTTTGTGACAGTGGTAGCCAATCAGGTAGCAGCCTGGGGAAGACATGTCTGAAACAGGTTCTGATAACAGATAACAGACTCTTATCTACGTGATGGAGGAACCACACGACCCAGAGAGACACTAGGTACCGAAAATACAGGGGGAATGGATGGAGGCAGAGATAGACAGGGGAGAGAGAAGGTGTGCCGATGTGGATAGAGGGAGAGGAGAAGACGAGAGAGGAAGAGGAGAAGAAGAAGAAGAAGAAGAAGAGAGAGATACAGTGAATACGTTTGTGTGTTTTGGATTGTACCCTGCCACCATCTCCTCACTCAGTCCTCTCTCCTGTCAATATAATGGCTTCACAATGGCAGCGTAATGACAGAAGAAACCGTTTTCATTTGGTCCCCGCGGAGAAAGCTCAAATCCCACCATTCCATCCCGCACTCTAATCTAATGATTCTTCCATCCCTCCCTCCACCTCTCCCCCTCCTCCCCTCTCTATTGGAGTTCCAGAGAGTGAGGCGGGTGAAATCTTGACATTTAAATAAGTCATTATGCCGCTAATCTCGATTGTAGCCGCAAACCCATTACTGAGAATGCACATTATCTAGCACCTCTTTGCACACACACACACGCGCAGCAAACGCACACACATTCTATCAAACACACATATATGGACAGCATGGACACACACATGCAAGCACGTCGACACGTTCGCTAAACATGCAGGCACTCACACACAAATGCAATGAGCATGCATGAGCACCTATGCAAAAGTGCAACTGCTCATCACACGTAGTCATGATGGTCCTCGAAATGTACTCACGTCACAGTCTTAACAGCAGCACACGTTTATCTCTCTTTGTGAGGTTGTGTCTTGTTCCTCATAATCATAGATCAGAACATCAGACTTATCTATCCTCATCAAATCAGACATGCAAACAAGAAAGAGGAGAAAAAGTACCTTAAGCAAAAAAGGGAAGAGAGATGAAAAAAAGCTTAACTCATAACAGTCGTCCTCGAGGGAACTGGGAGTGGCGCATGTTTAGCATGGTGAACCACAGTCATCAACCAAGTCAATCACTATTCACTATGTCTCTGGAGAGAAGAGGAAGGAGAGGGAGAGAGAGGGAGAGAGAGAGAGAGGAGGCTGATGTAGAAAGACAGATGGGTGGTATTGACAGGGGGAAATTAAAAGTGAAAATGTGACAAAGGGGTGAGGAGAGGGAGAAAACAGAGGGGGTACACACCCTCTCATATGGGCGAGAGAGGGGGGAGTCGGGAGAACAGGAATCCCTGGCTGAACAGTGTTCTGGTTTCGATCACCCTAATGCTCGGCCCTATTCTAATAAAGGTGCCTGGCGGAACCAATGATTTACAGCCCATGATTGACTGGGGGACCGAATACCCCCGCCCCCCTGGCTGGGGCCTGCTCACACAGTCATAATAGCCGCTCTCCCCTCCCTATATCACACACCTCTAGATGGGTTTATAGACCAGCCTCTACTGGGCCATGGTTGTGACCAGACCGTAGAGCTAGAGGGAAGTAGATTGGCAGAGTATATCTCCACTGTGCTGACAAGGCTGACACATCCATATTTGATCTGTGATCAGTTCCATTTCTATGGCCAACAGAGGAGGTTCTGTTGCGAATGTGTGGGGTGTTTTTGGATCATGCATAAAAATGCTCATCTAATTGTTCAAGTTCCACTTTGCTTTTGCTGACACCTATTGTTCTACGGCCCAATGCGTACAGAAAAGAAGGAAGTCAGAGAGAAAGATAGAGAGAATTCCTTGTAGAAGCAGGAAAGTCTGAGCTGTATTCTCCTGACGGTCTCTTCTGTGTGCTCTCCTGTTTGAGTGTCTCCCCCCAGTGCTCTCTGATCTAACAGAGAAGGCAGGGTGTGTGCGTGCATGCGCGCGTGCGTGTGTGTGTGGCACTGAGGAGGAGTGTGAATGTGCCCAGAGGGAGAGAGGAGGATGGAGGAGGGATGTGGGTTCGCGTTAGGGATAGAGGAGGGTGTGTGTGTGTGTGTGTGTAGTGGGTCGGTGGCCGTCGAGCAGCGTATTTATCTCAGGGTAATGGCACATCATTAATATTCACAGCTAGCTCCGGATCAATGATCCTTGGCAGCCTGGCTATTATTTCATTTCTTGTATCTAAAAGGCGTAGCGAGGATTCAGCTAAATTGTTTTGAGTTGTTTTGGCTGAGTCGTCACAAAGATGTACGCAGGGAGGAGTGTAGCAAGGGAAGTAGAGATGGGTTGGGATATGCTAAACTTCCCAGAGGAGACAGAGAGGGAGAAAGAGAGAGAGCAGGAGAGAGAGAGAGAGAGGGTGAGCGAGAGAGAGAGAAAGGGTAGAGCAGGAGAGGGGAAGAGAGAAAGCGATATACAGTACAGTATTGCTGCGTTAGCACGACTACAACTCGAGAATACAATTGCACTTCAACTAGCGACATCACAACTCAGAGAATGTGATAGGCAGCAAATCAGAGCTCTCAGAGAGCCTGACCCAGCCAATCAAATCTCGCTTGAGACCTGACTGAAAGCTGTCTGCCCGAAACAAACTCTTCAGTGTTAACCATTCCACTGTTGAGCCAAGTCAGACAACAGTTACTGTACCTCCAAGCCCATGATCTACCTGGCGACTGGCAGGTTGACTGGAAACACAAGGTGATTAGTCTCCCAGAAAGGCTACGTCTGGCACCTAACAACATGTCTGACACCTAACAACATGTCTGACACCTAACAACATCTCTACAACGTCCGTAAACGTAACAGAGGAGATGGGGCCTGGTCACGCCAGGCTGGCCACAGATAATAAACCTTGCTGCTCAGAGACTGTTAAGTCTACACTCAAGGGAGGGGGGTGGGGGGGAGGGGGGAGCAGAGGGGATGGATTTAACAGCGGGAGGAGAAGAAAGGGGTGGAGGGAGAGAGGAGGAGGAGGAGGGAGGAAGAAAAGGAGGGAAGGAACAGAAAGGGGAAGGACAGAGAGAGGAAGAAAGTGTAGAGAGAACGCTGAGGGAAACAGTGGGAGGAGTGTCAAGGAAAAGGGGGAAGATATGTGTGAGGGATTCCATCTCATGGTCACAGCCCTTGCCCTGACACCACCTCTGGGAGCAATCGGAATGTTCTGTGTCAGTCAGCAGTGAAGCGCTGAACATAACAGTTTGAGAACAGACAGAACCCGCCAGTTAGATGGGCAGTGTAGCATCACACAGTGCAGCTAAACATATGCTGTAGGGGGACTCAAATCGGCAACCTCAGGTGGGTGGCTAAGCATTGGGCTAATGGAGTTGGCTGCCATAATGCTTTGTTCATGCGGCTGAACAACACACACACAAAATTATAGTTAAATGCACTCTGTTAGTGGGGTTAAATGGGCACATTAACGTGAATAGCTGTGTTAGTGTAGCCTACTGAGACAGTCTGTTAGTAAAGCTAACACACACATAACGTGCTAGCGAAAAGCGCTATGTTAGGAATTAGAGAATCCATGTTGGTATTTGTGGCTAAAACACAAGCACACACATAGTGCTAGTTAGGCTGATCACACCGCTGGGGCGGAGCTTAACTGTTAAGTTGTGTTAGTTAACAGTCCATTAGTAAAGCCATGCATGCACAATGTTAGCATAGCTGGTCATATGCAGTAAGACAAGGTAAGACACATAGCATTATGTTTATACAGTTAAAAACACTGGTTGTACACCGGATACACACAATGTTAGCATAGTGGAACACTTATTTCTATTGGTTAGTCAAGAAGCCCAGAGTTAGCCCAAAATATTGTTCAAGTTCCCAGAGGGTGTGTATATGCTAGCAGTATGCTAGCTAAGTGAGATGCATTACTCCTGCCGGTCCCTGTGTTCTCATTCAGATGGGGATGAATGGTATGATGTCAGGCACGCGCTCTACTTCACTAAAAACTGTGTCAGCACTTCACTTCACTAGCCACCTACTGTACTGTACTGTACTGCTGCACCACGCACACTGAGGCACACTGAGACACACTGAACTGTACCCACACAAAATGGGGCTGGAAATAAGCAGTTGGAATCATGGAGTTCCTATGCTGCTTGAGGTTTGATAGTCCCACACACACACGCACACGCACACGCACACGCAACACACATGCACACGCACACTAACACACACACTTTTGACATTAGGAGGGGTACTAAAAGACGAGCGGGACCAGAGGAAGATTTATTCTCCATGGATCACATAAAACATAAATGTTGCTTAACCGTATGACCGTGAGAACGACACTGTCGCACACCGCAAGAGAGGCTGCCACCACCGCTGTGTGTGTGTGTGTGTGTGTGTGTGTGTGTGTGTGTGCGTGCGCGTGTGTCTATCATGTTTGAGTTAAGTTAAAATGGAATCCTCAATGCATTCTTCAAACCGTCAACTGTCATTCAGCCAAAAGGTGATTTTAAAATAGATCCCTCCCTCTGAGATGCATGGGCGTATGACATTCAGATGTCTATGACAGCACGCCAGAGTATCATGGACTGTGTGACAGTGTGCAGAGGGCAGTGCTGTGGGAAGGGACACGAGGGGATGGGAAGGGATGGGACAGTCAATGGTAAATGGATTGCGTTCCTCGGTGGAAGTGTGCCTTGCCACCATAACGACCTCTCTCTGTCCCCTCAGCACGACCCTGTAGTCCTCTATCAGCACTGTTAAGCTACCATTAACACTGACCCCTGTACAGTATCAAACAAGAATGATTTTCCGATACAGCCAACAGAGTTGAAAGAGCTCAGGGCCTTCTTATGTCATTACTAGGGTCAGGAATACAGGCTACAGCACAAAGTATCTGCTGTGGTCACTATAAAAACATTCAGATTCAAATGAAGTGTTACAGTAGAATATGGCCAGAACTCAAGACTTCAGTCAATTTACTCTTTGGTTCAAATGTTGGGCCAGAGATTGATATTAAGCATAGCACAAAGGTAACGTACCAAATCTTCTACGTTATTATTTCAACAAGCACTGTGTTCAAAGCTTTTCAGCATTTTTCAATGGGAAACATTCAAGGACGCTTGCAGAGCCTTTCAAGCCGAGCCGGCGAGCCAGACAGAGACAGAGGGCCCCTCTGAGATAGCTAGACAGACAGACGCTGTAGGACAATCAAAACAATCAGAGATGATAGCAGGCAAAAATAACCCTTTTTATTCAATTAAACCGCCAATGCCGGAACATCCAAGGTGAGCAGCAGCCCTGCAGAACAGACAAACAGGCTTTCCTGACTCTCCTTCTTTCTTTCCTATCTTCTTTCTCACTGTTCTTTTTCTTCGTCTCCTCTGCCTGCCTCTCGACTGCTTTTTATTGTGCTCAGGTTCCCTCCCGTGTCTGGCTGAGTGTAGAAGTCTAACAAAGCCCAGCAGGCACACATAAAGTCATGTCTTTGTGCCAGAGCAACGAGTCTCCAACACCGGAGGAAAATGACATCTCTGAGTCTTTGATATGACTTGTTGATCAACAGATCAATGATTGCTGCTGAAAAAAGAGAGAAGGAAAGAAAGGGAGAATAGAAAGAGCACTGTATTTCCTAACAGGGCACAATGAGCACGCTCCCGGCCCACCGTCGGAGGATCAATATTCCTGATAGATAAGAGCTCTGCAAACACTATTTAATAGAGACACTGGTGGCACACACAAGTATAAAGGGGAAGAGAGAGAGAAAGAGAGAGCGAGAAATAGAGGTAATTAGCATTAACCAACCTTTAGTGATTTTACCCACAATTTTACCCGCTGCTACTAAGAGAGAGTGAGAGAAAGATAAAGAGTGAGAGAGAGAGAGAAAGGGACAAGGAAAATAGAAAATATGGTGTTTCTCTGACCCCAAGCACATGTTTCATTCTCCACTGGTTTTCACTTTCATTTAGAGTGCTTGTGTGTGTGTGTGTGTGTGTGTGTGTGCGTGCGTGCGTGCGTGCGTGTGTGCGCATGCACATGTATATTTGTGTGTATTTCTGAGTGCCTGTATGTGTTTCACTTGACATGCACCATTTGCAAGGCGCTCTACCCCCCCGTTCAATTTGAGCAGACATTCTGAGAACAACAACATGTCCAGCTAGACCCTGGCTCCAAATGCACCTTGACAGCACAAAGGAATAAGCTAGGGCTCGTTCTCCTCATAGCAAAACAGCCAACACATGATAGCCTAGCCATACACAAATGATAACAGCATGGACGAAAAACAACTGAAGAAGAGCTATTGTACAGTAACACAGCTCAGTAGAGGATTATTGACTCCCTGCCTGTCTCCTGTCCATCTCCTACTGCGTGTCTGGGCCACAGAGCCCACCCGTCCCCGTCTGTCGCTCTCTGTTTATATTAAGACATAATCAATGGAAGAAGAAAAGAGGCCTGGATAAGTGACTGGTTGAAAGGCTGTTTAGGTGAATTAATGAACATACTGTACTGTACAGTGTATTAGGAAGCAACACAGTGCCTATCTCAATTACTGTCCATCGTTCACGTGACCTTATTCATTCCTATGTGAATACTCAATAACGCATCGAAGCCAAATGAAGTCAGTTAAGATGGCGTCTAATATGCAGTTTGAGCTACTCCGGAAAGTGACGTTGCAGGCTAGCTCAGTGCTGCCCCCTCTCATTGAGTAACTTGAGTTGAAGGCAGACCGGGGTACTGCAGGCTGCCATTAGCAACTAAATGATCCTTATAACTTATTCTGTGTGCAATTTTTAAATAATCGGTTAAAGGACATACATCCGGTGTATTAGAAGCAATTATTGGCACCATGATTGTATTAAAAAAAAAAATTACACGAAGATTGACCACGATTATTGCCATTTTCCCTTTCACTATAATTGGGGATCCTGTTTTCTGCAACCAATGCCTACAGTACTGCGGTTGGCCACGATCTTCTGTCGCTTCAATGAAAGGGGGCAGTCGTTCTCCCCTGGCATATCTATTGTAACTTGAGTAATGTCTTGTTCTGGTTGCAAACACACGTGCGGACGGCAGACACTCAACGTTGTAAAACCGGAAATAATAAAAACAGTTGAGATTTAACCTCAAAAGCATGTCCGTCGTCTCCGTGTTGCGTTCATAATATTTGACGAGGAGGAGAAAACGCAAATCATCCCAATTGTGCATAAAGTGATCCTGTATGAAGAATAAAGGTTGTAGTTTTCGTCAGATATAAAAGGCTTCTATGCAAGAGGTGTGTGAAAATACACCAGTTTTTAGGTGTCCGCTGGGGTAAGAGAAGCAAACGAAGCTAGCTGTGGACGTAATGCAATACAGGAAGCATTGCCAAACTGTATATGCCAATCTGTCAGTCAATCTCTTTCCCAAAAACTGTGAATCACCCTCTCCCTGCCACTGAAATGTCAATCTCTCTCTCCCAAAACAACTCTTTATTTCCCTACTCACTTCCCCAAAACAGTATAATGTTAGCCGTTACCATTTATGATATTATGTCATTGAGACAATTTCATCACTTTACAGAACCACCACTATGACACCACCTGTCCAACCGTCCAACAGCGCCAAAGCCAAAGCCCGGGCCAAGCTCCAAAAAGGCTGCAGGCTGCAGTTGAAGCCTTCCTCAGCAATGTTCTCTTTTGTTCTCTCCTCTCTCTGGGACGAGAAGCCATCGTTTCTACTCCAGCGCATCTCTAGGTGGCTTCATTAAAGATCCTATTTAAAATAATTACTTAGCCGCTCTATACAAGAGAGTGTGTACGTGTGTGTAGTAGCCTCAGTGTGTGTGTGTGTGTGTGTGTGTGTGTGTGTGTGTGTGTGTGTGTGTGTGTGTGTGTGTGTGTGTGTGTGTGTGTGTGTGTGTGTGTGTGTGTGTGTGTGTGTGTGTGTGTGTGTGTGCTAGATCCTAACCCATGCAGCATAACAAATTAATTAAATTAGGTCCATCCTAATCCACCGTTAAAAGCATATATAAGTTACCCAGAGACAGAGAGAAAGAAGAGAGAGAGGGATGGAGGGGTAGAGAGATGGACGACACCCCAAAGGTAGACTAAAGATCACCAAGTTTCAAGTTTTATTAGTCGTATGTACGGGATACACATGGTATACATCGTCCAATGAAATGCTTTCTTGCAGGTTCCTTCTCCACAACACAACAACAATGAGAAACAGTAACCAATAATAATGCGAACATAAAGTAAATGGCAGTAGAATAGAATAAAGATTTTAGCATAAGTATAATACAGGAAGGCACAATTTATAGTTCAATATCTACACGTGCATTGGAGAAGTGGGGGATGGGGGGAAAGTGTATAAATTGAGCAGAATAGTACCAGTAGTTGTGATGTGTGCTAAGGTGCGGAGAATTAGAGAAGTGTTCAGCAGTCTGATGGCTTGTAGATAGAAACTCTCTGAGCCTGTTGGTATGGGCTCATGCTTCGGTAGCGTCTGCCTGACGGTACAGGAGAGAACAGCTCCTGGCTGGGGTGTGTGGGGTCCTTGATGATGAACAGGTTTTCTGTTTACATACTACTCATCTGAGTGCAAAACCTCAATGTTCAGTGAACACTAAACACTTAAAGCTGTTGTATGGGTGTGATTTGCAACCCGCGTGGCTCGTATGAGAGGAAATCGATGCCTTTAACACCAATTGTAGCTGCTATCTCAATTTCAAATATGCATCAGAGGCAGCACTCACTTATCTTTGATTGATTCGCGTTCCTGCTGGGCTCTGAAATTGCCTCGTTGGACTGCACCTCTCTACATAATCGTCATCACTAACACCGCCACAAAGAGTCATAATTGTGGCTAAAACCCCACCCATTTCTACAATTTCGAACCCTAACCTTAACGCTAACCTTAACCACACCGCTAACCTTATGCCTAACCCTAACCTTAAATGAAGACCAAAAAGTGATGTTAGCATTTTTATTGTCTGGCCCTGAATGCCGAATACCAGCCGAATCAGAGAAGACAGTGGTAACAACACAACCACCTTTTAACCCAGTTGGCCTGCTCACCTGAAATCTGCTTCCTCTCTCTGTTCCTCTCTGCCACCCGCCGCGCTGTAACTGGTGCCTGACATCTGAGTGTACTGTATGATTTGATTTGTTAATTAATTCACGCGCTCTTCCTGGATATTAAAAGCCTTCTGATGCAGACATGGAGGGGGGGTGGTGAGCAGCATGGATGAGAGATGGAGACAAAGGGAGTATTAGAGAGGGGAGAGGGGGGGAGAGAGGAAGAGAGGAAAAAGAGGGAGAGAGAGAGACGGGGAAAGGGAGGGTAGAGGGACAGAGAGAAGGAGAAAGGGGGAGAGAAATAGAGAAAGAGGGATGAAGAGCGAGATGAATAAACATGATGAATAAACATGTACAGCTCCAGAGTTCTGTTCACCCAGAGCTGAGGGTCAGTTCCACTGTAGTAGGTAGGTGGACTGTATCCTCTGTATAGACAGGGGACTATGCCACAACATGTCAGGTAGACACAGGAAGTCAAGCAGTTATGCTTGTTGACATACATACTGTGCACACTGCTTCGCAGCAGAACATCTCTACATCTCTACATCACACACACACACACACGCAAGAATACAGACACAATGACATGACACACACCACAAATGTATGCACACATGCACTAATAACGATTGTTTAAATGAGAAAATGGTTTAAAAAAATGTAATATTGTGACTCATTTATATTTCAAAACCCCAGTAGGAAGGATGAAGCAGTCATTATCAGATCAAAGTAAGGAGCAAATATTTGTTTTTTCGATTTTCAATTCTATTTCGTTGTTGTACTGTAGAAATCATTATTAGATGAATGGACAGATCATTAAACACATACACATAAAAGCAGCTCAAACAGTCTTTATACAAAAGTAATTGCAGTTCTTTAAATCAATACATGTCTGAGCACATGCTGCACTGGAATCCAATTTCAAATCCTTAAAACTTTATTTAAACAAACAGGTGGAAAACAAAGTAGGGAAGAATCTAATTGTAATACCCCTCACTCCGGGAACCCTCCATACATTGATATATGATATAATATATAATATAATATGATATATGATATAACATGAATCAATGATATGGATAGAGTAAGAAAGATGTCTGCGCGTGTATGACTCCATATAGGAATGAGTGTATGATTCCACATGACACAGGGATATTAGTTCCAGCGTTACCACAGAGCATTACCATAATTATGTCATCGCAACAATAGTCAAAAGTAAATCATCCTCATCTTCCAATTGCAGTCCACTCCGTTCGGGTACGTGGTCAACTGAACCGTCGCCTCTCCAGTCATAGTTCAGCCTCTCTTGTCGTAGTCCCATGCTGTGACATGGTTGGTCACATGGCGGGAGCGTGTGGCGCGTGATGAGCAGAACTGCACATTTGGGCCACCGTCTGCGACATAGTTGGGCAGCTACTCCGTCACGTGACTTTGAAATAATCAGACCATTTCTGACTGATGTTTTCGACACTCATCTGGTTGATTCATCTGATTTCTTAGATGAAACAGGCACATCCCGACAGCATCTAGCATTTGTTAATCGGAAGTCTTTGTTTACCGTCTGCTGGTTCGCTTTCTCAATCTAGCTCAGTCACCTTGTTTCCCAGGTCTAAACCAGTCACCAACCAACCGTTCAGAGACAACAATCATGAAAACCAGCAGACACTGAAGCCCTCCAGGACTCAAGTCACCCGGCCCTATATTAAAGGGAAATGTCACTAGAGTCAACCGGCCCTATATTAAAGGGAAATGTCACTAGAGTCAACCGGCCCTATATTAAAGGGAAATGTCACTAGAGTCAACCGGCCCTATATTAAAGGGAAATGTCACTAGAGTCAACCGGTCCTATATTAAAGGGAAATGTCACTAGAGTCAACCGGCCCTATATTAAAGGGAAATGTCACTAGAGTCAACCGGCCCTATATTAAAGGGAAATGTCACTAGAGTCAACCGGTCCTATATTAAAGGGAAATGTCACTAGAGTCAACCGGCTTTATATTAAAGGGAAATGTCACTAGAGTCAACCGACCCCATATTAAAGGGAAATGTCACTAGAGTCAACCGGCCCTATATTAAAGGGAAATGTCACTAGAGTCAACCGGTCCTATATTAAAGGGAAATGTCACTAGAGTCAACCGGCTCTATATTAAAGGGAAATGTCACTAGAGTCAACCGGCCCTATATTAAAGGGAAATGTCACTAGAGTCAACCGGCCCTATATTAAAGGGAAATGTCACTAGAGTCAACCGGCCCTGTATTAAAGGGAAATGTCACTAGAGTCAACCGGCCCTATATTAAAGGGAAATGTCACTAGAGTCAACCGGCCCTATATTAAAGGGAAATGTCACTAGAGTCAACAAGCCCTGTATTAAAGGGAAAGGTCACTAGAGTCAACCGGCCCTATATTAAAGGGAAATGTCACTAGAGTCAACCGGCCCTATATTAAAGGGAAATGTCACTAGAGTCAACCGGCCCTATATTAAAGGGAAATGTCACTAGAGTCAACCTAATAGACTACAGTATATTGAAGGGAAATGTCACAATTTTTCTACTTCATATTCATCATCTCCAGCACCACCCCAACATCAACATATGTGAAAATGACACGTATTTTTGTAAAAAAAAGATTGAGGAAGATAAGTGTTTCCAATAACATCATCAGGCAATTAGTAGACAATTAGTAGGTAACGTAATGAACACGATGGGAGACAGAGAGCTGGTTTCAAGCGCAGGGCACAGCAGGTGTTTATTGTAAAGGACCACAGAAGGAGGTAGGTAGCTGGGTCCAGGGGCAGGCAGCAGGTCATAAACAGGGGTTCCAAAAGGGCAACAGTACAGGCAGGGAAAAGGCTAGTAACGTTGTCCGGGAGATCAGGCAATAGGTAGATAACAGGAAATCCGATAGGCTAAAGTACATGCAGGGAATAGGCACAAAGCGTCATTAGTTAGGAAGGCAAAAACTATCATACACGGGGGGAGTAAATCATGGGGAAAACCAGCGCTCCGAAACACAAAACAAACAATACCTCACAGTGATGAGGTGCAAAGAACTGAACTAAACAGTGTGTGTTAATGACATACAGGTGTGTGAACAGGTGATTAGAATTCAGGTGATTGGGATCTGGAGAGTGAGCTGCGTTCAGGGGATCTAGGGGTTTGAGAGTGTGAGCTGGAAGCAGACGTTACAAGTAAAGCCTACACATAATTGGTCAAAATCACACAAATAACATAGGTGATGTGATTGGAAAGACTTGTCTTCCTCTTATCTTTTTTACTACAAAACAAACGCTCCATTTTCACATATGTTGATGTTGGGGTGGTGCGAGATGAGATGATGAATATGAAGATGAACCATTTTGAAGTTTCCCTTTAACCCTTTAAGCTCTGTTTATCCAGGTGACCACACCAGTTTGTGAATAATACATGGCTGTTATTGCATGTCTCCTCCCAGGCAGCATATACTGATCCAAAGTCAGCCAGTAATGAGTGCAACCTGAGTCCGGCTCCATATTGGGCTCGAGACATACAGATCTAGGCTCAGTACGGGATGAAACCTGAGGCAGGGTCCCTACCAGGCTCCTGACATAGTAATTAGAGTCCTGATCATGCCTGTAACCCTTTTGTGACCCCAACAGACCTGACCTCTAACCCCTGACCTTCCCCATGTGACTACTGAGTTCCTACGAGCTATAAGCCTGACTGGACCCTAGAGACAAATCCTATTTTATATGACCTTCTATTAGAATGAGTCTATGGCCTTGAATAACATCATGCATAGCCAACATATACTATGTGTGCAACACCTTCAGCAAGTAACAACTGGTTGTCCATTGAAGCTGCAAATCCTCATGGGGCTAGGCATCCCATTCAGTCAACTGCACATATCAGAGGGTCCACATTGAGCCCTTGATTAAGGGAAAAAGGTGTCTCATTTAGTGAGTCTGCTGACTTGCCTCTCTCCCTCTGTCATTGCCCATATTTCACTCTTCCTCTCTCCTCTGTCAGTCTATTAGTGTCTCTCCCTCTCTCCTTCACTCATTCTCTCCTCAGCATCTCCAGTAGTGACAGCTGCTTCAGTAATGGATGCTGTTTGACAGTGAATAAGCCAATTAGAATGGCAGTGATTTAATTGGCCTTGGACGCTTTCACTAAATCCACAAACGAGTCAATTAGTGGGGCCGTGAGGGGCCACGGGGCCAGAAGCAGGACAAGGGGGTTAAGCTGTGACACTGATTCAAGTTATTCAAGTGTTACACATTCTATAACCACTGTGGTTATTATTTGACCTTGCTGGTCATCTATGAACATTTGATTAATGATTAATTAAAGTTGTTCACCTCCCAATCGCTGATACACACAGACAAAGGCAGAGACAAGCACACACACAGGCACACACACAGGCACACACACAGGCACACACAGGCACACACACAGGCACACACACAGGCATACACACAGGCACACACACACACACACACACACACACACACACACACACACACACACACTGCCTCTCTTCCTGGGGATAGCCAAACCACGGAAGTCTGCATGGACACACAGTGTACACAGTACAATATGAACCCCTGGGCAACTGCAGCACAGGAGCCAGACTTTATACAGCGTGATACTGCAGGTCAGAGACAGGCTGGGGATTTGAGAGAGCTAGCAACAGTAAGAGGCTGAGGTATACTTAAGCAATACGGCCTGAGGTGGTGTGCTATATGGACAATATACCATGGGAAAGGGCTGTTCTTACACACGACGCAACGAGTGCCTGGATACAGCCCTTAGCCGTGGTATATTGGCCATGTACCACAAACCTCCGAGGTGGCTTATTGCTATTATAAACTGGTTAACAGCCTAATAAGAACAGTGCAAATAAATGTTTTGTCATGACCCGTGGTATGCAGTCTAATATACCATGGCTCGAACCACCAAGTTTATAATGGTGAATTTGGTGCAGCCAGGGATATTGCTACAGTATATGGGTGCATTGAGCAACGTGGAGTGCTGCAGTGTGCTCATAAAAGACACAGCAGTGAGAGAAAACTCATACCTCTCTCTGCTATGACTTCTTATCTCTCTCTCTCTGAGTCTCTCTGTCTCTCTCTCTCTGAGTTTCTCTGTCTCTCTCTCTCTGAGTCTCTCTGTCTCTCTCTCTCTGAGTCTCTCTGTCTCTCTCTCTCTCTGAGTCTCTCTGTCTCTCTCTCTCTGAGTCTCTCTGTCTCTCTCTCGCTCTGAGTCTCTCTGTCTCTCTCTCTGAGTCTCTCTCTCTCTCTGTCTCTCTCTCTCTGAGTCTCTCTCTCTCTCTGAGTCTCTCTCTCTCTGAGTCTCTCTGTCTCTCTCTCTCTGAGTCTCTCTGTCTCTCTCTTTCTTTTTCTCTGTCTCTCTCTCTCTGAGTCTCTCTGTCTCTCTCTTTCTTTCTCTCTGTCTCTCTCTCTCTCTGTCTTGCCACCTTTATCTCACTCCCTCTCTCTCTGCCCTTTCTACAAATGTCCCTAAGACCTTTTCCTTCTCTTTTTCTATATCTCTTTCCCTCCCTCCTTCTCTCTCTTTTACCTGCTTCACTGAGCACACCTCCCTCCCCTCCCCTGCTCCCTGCAGTTCCCAGCCACAGATCCATCCCTGTCTCTGGTCCCCTGACAAGGTAATGAGACATTAAAGAACGATAGCCTACGTCCGCTTAAGAGCTATGTCCTTGCTCAATCTACCAAAACAACTCCTTGCACGCACGTACGAGCACACACACAGGCACACACACACACACACATTTGAGAGAATTGTAGGGATTTTTACAGACATGAGAACTGGACAGGTATTTATTTTTGCTAATTCGGTCCAGGGCATTTTATCATACACTCGATTCATCCAATGACTTTGTGTAAGGCACTGGGCCAATGCAATAGAATAGAAACAGATGACTGTGTGTTCGTACTCTCAAACAAAGGCTAATGCAGCTGTGTAGTCACCACCTGTCAAGCCCTGGGCACAGTAAACACAGACTGGCCTCAGGTACTGCCATCGCCTGCACCCGCGCACAGACACTCACACTGGCACTGCAGCCAGAAACACACAACACACAGTAACCAGCTGATTGACACATTGGCAAAAGGAAGAGGCGAGGCTTCTATTATGAGCCAACAGAATGGCTTCTGGTTATGGATGAAGAGCGTGGCTGTGTATCAGTGAGGTTACTGTGTCTGTGTGTGAGAGAAGGTTGCTTTTCTTCACTGAATTTCTTTTGTCTTAGGCCTATCTCATTAACAGAAAGGCCAAGACACACACACACACACACACACTCACACAGAAAGAACGAGCCACTCCTACTGCGTCAGCCATTAGCTCAGTGGTGAGTGTGAACCAGTAATTGCATTTTGTTATTGATATCATCCAATCTGACAGTGGGGACATGCTACTACACAAATTACACACAAAGAGGTGTGGCAATCTATTCCTCTACCTCTTTCTCTTAGCCACTATTTTCTCTCCATCTCTCCCCTTCTACACATGCAATTACAGAATAAAGTAATCAGAGCACAACAGGCCTTCCAATCAAATTCACTGGGAGACACATATAGACAAACTGTCAGGCAATAGGCTCAATAATGAACAAAACAAACCAATCAAATAGAGAAATACCAGCTCTTGACCTATGAGTAATTGAGCCTTATGAAATCCATCATGTTAACTATGACGCTGCCACTCCACGTTTGTGTTCATGAGCCGAATGTACTTCAACGGCGCTGTGATCAAAGCGTCAGACGTGGGTTTTAGCGCTCCATTTGATTACCACTTTAGAGGCTGATTCACACCCGTGAACTGTTGGCAGGGAACGTAACGGCAATGCTAGAGCGCGCAATGCTGAAGAGGGCCCCAGCGCTTCGTTTCAGCACCATGGAGAGCGCACTGCACTGCACTGCCATGCTTGCCGCTCCGCTTCAGCACCGCGGAGAGCGCAGTGCAACTGCTATGCTTGCGGCTCTGTTTCCCCACAGCGCGCCACTCTCTTTTCAATACCATGGAGAGCGCACAATAGGCTACTACTGCACAGCGCAGGTGGGAGAAACCGGCAAAGGCATCAATGAACAGTAGCCCCAGGACCCATTTTAATGAATGGGTGTACACATCAACAGCAATATATGCCTCTTGCGCAGATTAGACTGCAGCTCTGCAGCTGTTACCACTTTTCAAACTGAGTATGGCTAGAGAGATGGGGTGTGTGAGAGAAATCTATTGCAGTATATTCTGATTGAAATCTTGCCATTGATCTCTCTCTGCTCCTCCCATGTTTTCTATATATAGCTCTCTTCATTTGACTGTGGTTGAAGAGGTGTGAATCTTAATGATGAGAACTGCTGCAGTGGTTATGATATGATGACATCATATGCCTACAGCTTGGCCTGTGAATAAGGTAAATGCCTCTGAGGCATTTGAATGTGAATGTTATTGTGAATGCCCTAAACCGTTCACTTGAAGGTGTTTCATGTAAATGGGGGATTTAGGCAGGCCTCTGAGCCATTTACCCAACCTTCCATTTACACTGCAGCTGCGTAGAGAGAACACACTCAAAGGAGAGAGCAACAGCAAACCCATGCTGCTGATTTAGGGTCGACACGACAACATACCTCCTGAGCATGTGATCACACATCTGCACTGTATGGTAAGCTGGATCAGCACCTACCCCAGAGTTGTCATGGTGACGATGGTGTACCAGAAGGCTGCTGGGATGCTGGTGAACTTGCTGGCTGAGGAGCCCTTCTCGGCGTAGAACATGACAGTGGCGAAGATGATGATGGCCATGGTGAGGGAGAAGAGCAGGAAGCCCAGCTCCGAGGCGCAGCTCTTCAGCGTGTAGCCCAGGATGCGCAGCCCCGCAGAGTGGCGAGAGAATTTGAAAATCCGGAAAACCCGGAAGACCCTCAGGGTGACGAAGGCCCCGCTGACGTCCTCGTTGTCGGTCATGACCAGGCCGATGTAGTAGGGCATAATGGCCACCACGTCGATGACGCTCATCACGCTCTTGATGAAGTTCCAACGGCTGGGCGCCGCCATTAGACGCAGCAGGTACTCCACGGTGAAGATCATGACACAGGCCGTATCCAGACAGAAAAATGCCAAGGCGTACCGCTCCCCGCACGACACCTGTTTGACCCGATTTGGCAAAGTCCCGCACGGGACCGTCTCCACCACGTTGGCCATCACGGAAACCGCAATGAAGAAGCCGGTGACATAATAAAACACCAGGGCCATAGTGCTCGTGTGGGGGTTCTCGAAGGCCCTCCACATGGTTTCTCGGAATGTCATATCCGGCGGGACCATATCGTTCTGGTTCTCGCTGTCCTCGTCATCCTGGATCCTCTCCTGGTTCTCCCGCCGCCGGTCCTTGTACTCTTCATAGCAGCAGTCCCCTATGATCTCCGGTATGATCCCAAAGAAGGCCAGCTCCTCATCGTAGGCCGAGATGCACTCCTGGCGCGGGTAGTGCAGCTTCCCGGTACGGTAAAAGTTCAGAATGTGTCTGAAAATATCCGGGTCACGGTCGAAAAAGTATTCGTTTGTTTCCTCGTGGAAGAAAAATTCCCGCTCCGTGCTGCCCAGTAAAGTGTCCGGGTACCGCTCCAATGTATTCCGCCACGTCTGGAACTTCTGACCGCTGACATTGAGCAAGATGAGCCCGTCCTGTTTTCGCCGGTTGTCCGGCGGGGGCGTCGGCATGGGCGCACTGGCTACCGGCATCCATCCTATAGCAGCCGCCCGGGCGAAGGGTAACCACGCCGCCACTCCCGCTGCCATGGTGCCACTGTGTGAGACCCGGTTTTGGTGAAGAGCTCTCGACGCTCTGGTGGGCGATCACAAAACCACAGCGCGACGAGAGGACATCTGGGGAGGCAGGAAAACAACCCAAACATTAGCCTACTCATAGGCTACACTGTAACATATCATGCATGGCTGAAATTAATATATCGTCCACATGCTGTTCATTCGGTTTCCTTCTGAAACTCAATAAATAATAACATCTAAATGCATTGCACAGACATGTCCCATGTATAGCCCCACTGTCATCGATAGTGAATGTAAAGCGTGAGAACGAGTAGTCACTGAAACAATATTTAGCAGCAGAACATACATGATTCAACGGCAATAGTCTGGAAATTGAAAGCACATACAACAAACGAGTAACGTAGCCTTCTCACCTCTGCGTAAAAGTGACTGGTTTGAAAAATAAAGCTTGCAGTTCTCTTTCTAATATAAAACAATCCTCTCTGCACACAAAAGTATCCAGAAAATTATCCCCTTGGCAAAAGGGTGGAAACGAACCAGCAACAAGTTCAAAACGGGAGTGATTCCGTGCTCCAAACACGGGAAAAGACTTGGCTCCAGTCATACAAGGACAATACCGAGCGCTTTCTCTAGTCAAACAACACCCGGAAGCTCAGCTCGCAACTCCCGCTTCTTTATCGCTCCTAGAGCTCGAGCTCTTCAAGAAAAGCGCAACTGTGATCCTCTTCCGAGACCGATGACTGTATGGGCCGAGTCCACACCGACAACTGTGCTCTGTGTTCGCAGCTGAAGCGCGAAAGGACATAAAATCACACACACACACACACACACACACACACACACACACACACACACACACACACACACACACACACACACACACACACACACTAACACACGCGCTCACCACAGACGCACACAAATACACAAGTGTGCTACCAGCATAACACAAGCTGCCGCTCCAGCTCAAAATGTCACCAGCGGAGGCAACCGTTGAATAATTATTTAATAACCACTAGAGAGAGAAGGGGGAGGGGGGGGGGATCAATAACCGAATTTGCGGAATCGTTGAAGGAGAGCAACAAATATGGAAGTTGTTGGCTCGGCTGCCTCTCCTCTCCGCCACTCTCACTGCTGTGCAGCTGCGCCGAAAAACCAAGTTCCTCTCCCCAGTTCTTTGGGGACGTGTGAAGTGCTCCGGGCATTATTTCACTTCTGTGTAATCAAATGGAGCGCTCCTCCTTGATGCCTCGCGGATACCCCGTTATCCACGCCCGTGTCAGCATTAACCAAATATCTTCCTGAAACGGACTCTGTACCACACCGTCCTGACAGAGTAGTATCACATCAAAGCAATAGCCTGCAATACGTTGTACATAAAAGGAGATTTGATTGAAAGTGTATTTGCAGGTGGTTGCTAACACACAGGCCGTCATTCCAACCTCCTTGTCTCTGGTCACTGTCACCGATGCTCAGCCGGAGCACCGCTAGATGGAGACAGTTTTCAGGTGAGAGGTGAGCCCCGAGGAGCGGAGGGCGGAGTGGAGCGCACCGCAGTCGGTGTATATGTCCTCCCCCTCAGCACTCAGCAGATGTCCACGGAGACTTTATAGACGTCATTAACATGATGGAGAGAGAGACAGAGAGAGAGACAGAGAGACAGAGAGAGAGAGAGAGAGAGAGAGAGAGAGAGAGAGAGAGAGAGAGAGAGAGAGAGAGAGAGAGAGAGAGAGAGAGAAGAGAGAGAGAGAGAGAGAGAGAGAGGAGAGAGAGAGAGAGAGAGAGAGAGAGAGAGAGAGAGAGAGAGAGAGAGAGAGAGAGAGAGAGAGAGAGAGAGAGAGAGAGAGAGAGAGAGAGAGAGAGAGAGAGAGAGAGAGAGAGAGAGGGGGAAATTATTGTGCAGCCCTGGCTATTCGGATATTGTGCTAAGAGAAATTCAGGACATTGGAGAACACAACACGTGTATTTGGCTACTGCAAAAGCCACAGAGGGACAGTGGGATAGGAAAGCCGCTAACTCCCTGTTTAATAGGCTACGTTTCTCACAGCCCCAAAATGATACAAACCTAAACCTAAGAAGAAAAGTCTATACTTCCACAGTAATGTAACGCATCTTTAGTTAACTTTAATCATAGTTGTAACAGGATGTTTATAGAGCAGATTTATTCTAGTAATGCTGATTGTCCGAGGGGAATAGAAAAAGGGGGATATAAATTGAAAGCAAATGAAAATGAATCAAAACCACTAAACTGTCATTATCTAGCCTACAGATACATGCAACATGTGCATTTTGTTGTTGAAGCTTGAACAGAAATACAGATGAACTCTGTAAACCATATGACCCGCCCACTAACCCCTGTGCTACCATACTTGTGAAAAGACTCAGTAATTATATGATCTATGTCTGAGGTGAGATGACCATATTCTAGTGACATTAACCCTTTACTATTGACATACAACAATCCAGCCCAGAGTTTTGCGTCGGCATTATGGTGATTTAGTGGTGCTTTAGCGGTTAAGCGGATCGCTGTTCTGTGTGGTTATGATGCTGTGAAGCTGTGAAGCGCTGTCTGTCGTCACCATGGTTACTGGCGTGAAGCTATTTTGGACCCATGGGCTGTGTCATTTTAGCTGTCTATACCATAGAATACATTCTTTTTTAAATTTAAACTTGAAAAGCCCATTGAGACCCAGAGTCTCTTTTTCAAGGGAGACCTGCCCAAGAAGGCAGCAACAATCAATACATTACATAATTCTCCTCCGTAACAGTCTCCCATCAATATTTTAAATTCATTCAGTGGCACTAACATATCGAGATGAAGCATGGATTGTAGATAGAATGAATAGAACAGACTTGGAAGCTCTAGACCTGGATATTTGACTGGTAAACTCATGGGTATACTTGCAATGGCTGCCTGGTATTGTGATGCAATAATTTCAATGGTCATGTAGAATGTTCATTCAAATGATGTTAACTGATGTGGCTCATGCAATGGAATGTATTTTTTTGTAATGTCAGTTGACTTGATTTAACAAATCACAGCACAGATTGATGGGTACACTTCCTGCTTTGTTCCGATGGGTACACCCATCAGTCCACCCATTATGCCATCATTGACTTGAATGGGGATGCCCGTTCTATTCATTCTATTTCTATGGTCCATACTGTACACTGTACATACTGGGTGCGTTCGTAAATTTACTCTGGCTATCTGTTCGTAAATTCACTCTGACTATCTACTCCAATTTCAGAGCGCTCTCGTCTGGGTGTGCCAGATTGCAGAATAACTGATGAATTCAACGGGTGTGGAGCGTTCATAAACGTCCGTAAACGCCGGCAAAAAAGCGTAATTAAATTGTTGCCAGCAGCACAGTTACAGTCACCAACGCTCTGTATAACACGAAAACAGCCTAACCAGCTCTGCTAGGGCGAGTAAAATGGTCAGAGTGAGGTGTTCTCTCATTTGTTTCTGGAAGTTGCTAGCAAGTTAGCCAACATTAGCCAGTTAGCTTGGGTGCTTGACTGCCGTTGTGAGGTCATAACGCTCAGATCAACCCTACTCCTCGGCCAGAGCGTCCAGTGTGCGCTCTGAACGCCAGAGAGCGAAACGCTCTGAATTTACGAACACTCTGGCACTCCAGATTGAATTTACAAATGCTCCCACTGTATGTGCATCTCCGCAAGCTGTAGCGGGTGGGGATGATGTCATCTCTCTGCACCGAGTCACATAATTGTACTTTTCACTCCTCAACCCAGATTTCTCTCACTCTCTCTCACTTTCTCTCACACACACACATCCATCACTAATGATTCTTCACATAAGCATCTATCACTGGCCCCGTCACAGCACACAAAGGTATGGCTGTATCAATAATCAGCAAAGGTGCAGTTAAAATGAGCATGTCATAAAATAGACCCAACTTAAATCAGAGACGCACAAACAACCCAGAGGGGAAACCAGAAATGAATGGCTCAGCCTGTGTGTGTACTGTACTGTGTTCTTTTGGGGAGAGGGGTGGAGAAAGGGGGAAAGTAGCAAGTGTGGCTGAATAAGCAGCAGCATGTATGTACAGTTGAAGTTGAAAGTTTACATACACTTAGGTTAGAGTCATTAAAACTTATTTTTCAACCACTCCACAAATTTCTTGTTAACAAACTATAGTTTTGGCAAATCAGTTAGAACATCTACTTTGTGCATGACACAAGTAATTTTTCCAACAATTGTTTATAGACAGATTATTTCACTTATCATTTACTGTATCACAATTCTAGTGGGTCAGAAGTTCAAATACACTAAGTTGACTGTGACTTTAAACAGCTTGGAAAATTCCAGAAAATGATGTCATGGCTTTAGAAGCTTCTGATAGGCTAATTGACATCATTTGAGTCAATTGGAGGTGTAACTGTGGATGTATTTCAAGGCCTACCTTCAAACTCAGTGCATCTTTGCTTGACATCATGGGAAAATCAAAAGAAATTAGACAAGACCTCAGAAAGTCTGGTTCATCCTTGGGAGCAATTTCCAAATGCCTGAAGGTACCACGTTCATCTGTACAAACAATAGTATGCAAGTATAACCACCATGGGACCACGCAGCCGTCATACCACTCTGGAAGGAGACGCATTCTGTCTCCTAGAGATGAACGTACTTTGGTGCGAAAAGTGCAAATCAATCCCAGAACAACAGCAAATGACCTTGTGAAGATGCTGGAGGAAACAGGTACAAAAGTATCTATTTCCACAGTAAAACGAGTCCTATATCGACATAACCTGAAAGGCCGCTCAGCAAAGAAGATGCCACTGCTCCAAAACCGGCATAAAAAAAGCCAGACTATGGTTAGCAACTGCACATGGGGACAAAGATCGTACTTTTATGAGAAATGTCCTCTGATCTGATGAAACAAAAATTGAACTCTTTGGCCATAATGACCATCGTTATGTTTGGAGGAAAAAGTGGGAGGCTTGCAAGCCGGAGAACACCATCCCAACCGTGAAGCATGGGGGTGGCAGCATCATCTTGTGGGGGGTGCTATGCTGCAGGAGGGACTGGTGCCCTTCACAAAATAGATGACATCATGAAGAAGGGAAATTATGTGGATATATTGAAGCAATTTCTCAAGACATCAGTCAGGAAGTTAAAGCTTGGTCGCAAATGGGTCTTCAAAATGGACAATGACCCCAAGCATACTTCCAAAGTTGTGGCAAAATGGCTTAAGGACAACAAAGTCAAGGTATTAGAGTGGCCATCACAAAACCCTGACCTCAATCGCATAGAAAATTTGTGGACAGATCTGAAAAGGTGTGTGCGAGCAAGGAGGCCTACAAACCTGATTCAGTTACACCAGCTCTGTCAGCAGGAATGGGCCAAAATTCACCCAACTTATTGTGGGAAGCTTGTGGAAGGCTACCCAAAACATTTGACGCAAGTAAACAATTTAAAGGCAATGCTACCAAATACTAATTGAGTGTATGTAAACTTCTGACCCACTGGGAATGTGATGAAAGAAATAAAAGCTGAAATAAATCATTCTCTCTAATATTATTCTGACATTTCACGTTCTTAAAATAAAGTGGTGATGCTAACTGACCTAAAACAGGGAATTTTTATTCTGATTAAATGTCAGGAATTGTGAAAAACTGAGTTTAAATGTATTTTGCTTAAATGTATGTAAACTTCCGACTTCAACTGTATGTACTTAGTGTACTGTACATACGTAGTTGTCTGTGTGGCCACTGTGGGTGTTAATCAATAGCATGTACTCTAAGATTGATGGCCATCTCTAGGAAGCCTTATAGTATGTGTGTGTGTGTGTGTGTGTGTGTGTGTGTGTGTGTGTGTGTGAGCGTGTGCGTGTGCGTGTGTGTGTATGTCTATGTGTGTCTATGTGTGTGCGTGTGTGTGTGTGAGTGCGTGTGTGTCTGTGTGTGTGTGTGTGTGTGTGTCTGTGTGTTTCCTGAAGGAGGGCTAAGAAGGGAAAGGAAAAAGCGAATGATAAATGGCCAAACTGTCTGTGTGGCCTTGAGACTGATTGAGGCTGTAAAGGGGTGAAAGGGTCCTCACATTTCAATGCTTCCCTTCTACTATGTGACCCATGGCTGTCCATACAGGTGCCTGTGAAACAGGTCCTCAGATTCCCTGTAGAATGAGGGAGTCAAGCGAATAGATCAGCCATAGGAAATATTAATCTAAAGGAAGGTAGAGAAAAAACAGAAAAGGGAACGGACCACAATGGAAATAAGTCATTGACTTTATTTTGTTATCCCTGTCAGTATGTACTGTGTGTATACATATTTGTATATGTGAAATAAAATCAATCAATCAATCGAAGACAAGGTCTCATTGATGACCATTTATGATAGCAGTAATGGACTAGTGATTCTGGTGGTACAGTGGTAAATGTGTAGCATAGTATCTACTATGTGTAATGATATTATTATCCTGGCAGGGCCAAGGTAATTGATACCAAAACATCTTATCTCTTATTTCCTCAGTGCTGAAAACATCCTTTCTGCACATTCAATTTCGCTCCGTTAAAAAAAATTCCCTCAGATTCACTCACTGTATTAAAAAAACCCGATTTATACCAATAATAATCCAGCACAGCAAAGCAAAACAAATATCAAGAATCTCTCTATATCAAGCATTATGATATCGATGACATGTTGTAATGTGAACGTATTGCAGAGCTAACCTGGTTCCAGGTCGGTTTGTACTGGCTTGCCAACATGTCGTGGAGCTGACAAGACAGCGCCAACAGATCTGGGACCAGGCTATTGCAGAGCCATTCCTGACTATGTATGAGTATATGAGTGGAAGAGAAAGCCTTGGAGTGGCGCAGCTCTTCCCAGATCACACCTCATACTCTGGGTCATATTAATCACGGCAGACACTTCTCATGGTGACTCCATTCCTGTAATAACGCTATTACTCACTGCTGACATGGGCCGCTCTCAGAGGGAACGCATTGGCAACCCGCTTCCATCTGCCTCTGTCTGTTATGTCCATCACTTACGTCTGGCCCTATAAGTTGACAACACCAAAGGTAGCGGGTTCTGTCGTTGGCGCCATTTCCACATTGAAGCAAAGGAAATGTAAAAGGGGAGGCCAGTAGAACGCTATAGGGAACTGGTTTAGGTACAGTACAGTCATTTTCTCTTTAACTCAATTTAAAGGACATATCATCCCTTTTCACATATTAGAAATCTTCCTGCGGAAATTAAGCTACAGGGCTATGGGTCATGATCTCCACTGCTGGACTGAAACAGAGTATAAAAGCAAACTCAGAGGGAAAACGACCCTCAACACATTGACCACAGCAATAATGTTAAATTATTCACACTCTGGCTATGTGCTGAATACTCTGTTTTCTTAATTACCAGTGCGTACTCTGTCCCTGGCCCACTCTGATCTACGTTCATCGATGGGACATAATGGTGTAGAAAGTTCACTCTGGGGTTTATTAAAATCCAGTTGAGCCCTTTAATTGTGGCCACAATAAGTGTGATGGAGTGATCATAAAGGAAATGACATGTTTGGCAGAAGGCAGTGGGCTCGTTTGGATGGAAGGAGAGGATTGTGGATGTAAGCACTCCCTGGCCACAGGCTTCAGTCTGCTGAACAGTACCGGCCTGGGGAATCTGGCTGTTATGATGATGGGCAGTTGGATGGGGTGCATGGTGTAGATAGGGTTCAATTATTTCAGTTCCCTGGCCTGGTCAGCCTGGCTTTGCAATTGATCATTTGAGTGGGGAAGTGTTAAGATAGATGACCCAGCAGCCAAATTGGGGCGGCAGGTAGCCTAGTGGTTAGAGCGTTGGGCCAGTAACCGAAAGGTTGCTGGATTGAATCCCCGAGCTGACAAGGGGAAAATCTGTCATTCTGCTCCTGAACAAGGTAGTTAACCCACTGTTCCTAGGCTGTCATTGTAAATAAGAATTTGACTTGCCTAGTTCAATCAAAACAAATAAAACATTTGCTGGTTCTGGAGTAACACCAGTTCATTCTGAAAATAGCTGACAAAAATACATAATTTGCAAAAATAAACATACTTACCTATATAGCAATAACTCTACTTGAGTAGGGCTACAAAAGGCAAAAAGCCTATTGATTGTCAATAGAATAAACTCACATCACTCAGTATATCTGACAGCTGGTAACTTTCTGTTACCTCACCAATAGTTCTTTCTGAATGAGGAGAAAGGGCATCCTAAAGGACCTCACCTGGCATAAATCGTTGGTGATGTTATTGCAACATTTACATATCAATGTCCAAATATCTTCACGTTACTGAAAACAAAAGGCGTAATATGCATAAACATTAGCGTTTCAAATCAACTCTGAAAACACCCCCTAAACGGGAGAAACCAAATTGATGGCTTTCGCCAACAACAGGCAGCTAGCTATTCCTGCGGCTGCAAACCGTTGTTGTTGATCCGGAAGACGTCTCTGTTTTATTTTTTATTTTAATGGGGCTGCAACAGGGATACACTGGGCAGTGGACCAAACCAATAGTCTGCAAAGATATGTCAATATTGACTTGAAAGATAATATAGCATCATATAGAGCAAAATCAATTCAGAAATAAAACATGAATCTCTGAGAAACCTCTTGACCCAGTCCACTCTAAGAACACTCCTGTTTCAAAATAAAATACTCTGAGGTCAAAACACCACCGCACAAACACAGAGTTGGCCTGCGCTTTATTAGCAATTCATAAGGCTGAAGTAACGGGCTGGAACCTACTGAGCATGTTAGCAGGCCGAGATGTGAGTCGAGCCTGTGGACTAAACATACAATAGGGGTGAATGTCCTATTCAACGTGCTACATAGGCACGGCATAGAAGACATGAAGATATCTGACTGATACATCCTCTTCAAGGTCAGATTCTTCCCCTTCCTTCATCACACTGGTATTGTGATGTCCAATCCCATGTGAGCGCCAATGTAACCCGTGGCCGAGTCATACCAAAGACTGTAAAAATGTGAACCGGTGTGTCTCTGCTTGGCATTCTGCATTAAGGAGATAGATTGGGGTTAAGGCCCTGTGATAAACAAGCATCCTGTCCAGGGGGTGTACTTGTACATCAAGCTGCTTCACGCTACAGAAACAGGAGATCTATGTGCCATTCCGGCTCTTTCTGTGGATGAGTCTCATAATATATTAACACGTTTATGGGATGGGTAACAAGGCTGAGGTGTGTTTGGGTGTGTGGTAGAGGACTGAGGCATGGGAATTAGGGCTGGGGCTTGGATTGCGTATCCAGGTATTTGTATTTATTATGGATCCCCATTACCTCCTGCAAAGGAAGCAGCTACTGTTCCTGGGGTCGAGCTAAAATACATTCATTGTAGAATTCACAACACACTATGTATGTGCCCTCAGGCCCAAACTCCACTATCACATACTGTCTACAACACAACATCCATGTGTACGTGTGTGTATAGTGTGTATGTTATCATGTGTGCGTATGCATGTGTCTGTACCTATGTTTGTGTTGCTTCACAGCCCCGCTGTTCCATAAGGTGTAATAAAAAATCAAAAAATCTATTCCACATCATTTACCTGATGTGGAATAGAGTTCCATGTAGTCATGGCTCTATGTAGTACTGTGCACCTCCCATAGTCTGTTCTGGACTTAGGGACTGTGAAGAGACCTCTGGTGGGATGCCCTTGTGGGGTATGCACAGGTGTCTGAGCTGTATGCTAGTCGTTTAAACAGACAGCTTGGTGCTTTCAATATGTCAGTACCTCTAACAAATACAAGTAGTGATGAACTCAATCTTTCCTCTACTTTGAGCCAGGAGAGATCGACATGCAAATGATTCATGTTTGCTCTCTGTAGTAGCTGAGGTGTATAGTGTTGAGTCATCTGCATACATAGACAAACTGTTTTTACTCAAAGCCAACGGCATGTCGTTAGTAAACATTGAAAAAGTAAGGGGCCTAGAATGCTACGCTGGGGAATTCCTGATTCTACCTGTATTCTGTTGGAGAGGCTTCCATTAAAGAACACCCTCTGTGTTGTGTTAGACAGGTACAGCTTACTGGTGGAGGAGTCTGCATAGGGGTGAATGACTGTACTGTACTGTTAGTCTATTCACATACCTTTTCATGGATATATTAAATGTGTTAATATTGGAGAGGGAATCTGTGATATTCTCTGATCATGTTATGATTAAAAGCAGTGTGAGCGGAAAGAAAGACATTTTTATGTATGGTGAAAAATGGAAAATCAAAAAAAATTAGAAAAATAAGCTGCGTTGGGTAGAACGGCGAATAAGCTGCGAATAAACCGACTTCAGCCCTGTAGTTGAATCTGTACCAGAGATGTTCCATGCGGTTTTGTCTGTGTGCAATATATGACAAATCTATTGATGGATAAGCTCATCTTTGCTTTTGCTGGGATACTTCTCAGCTACATAGCAATGACGATTAAAAAAATATATATATTTGACAAAGCCAAATGCTGTTTCTTTCTTCCACGTTATCGACTGTGTCATCGACTGACAGATTGCTCTAACATATGATGTGGTTAGCTGATACTTAAAATACCTATCCAGGTGTTGTAAGATCTGGCATGCGTCAGCAACACCTGGGCAGAAGTACGCACCCAAAAGCTCAACTTTCAAATAGAGTGGTGAAGACATGGAGAAGTTTTGTGGACCCTTCTTGTCTGGAAGTAATTGAACCCATTCATTATAGTTGTTATAGCTCAGTAGAGTTGCTATTTCCTCGAAAATTTGCTCGTGTCAATTAACCCGGGACGTTCATAGATTACTCATTATATTAAGAAAGTCCAATTCAATCAACAAATACGATAGTCAGTTGAAAAAAGGTTTTGGGTACAAGACCGTGTAAGGAACTGGCTGTGTTGGGAAAATCACGACATATCCAATGGAGCCAAGCATGGAGAGGCTGCCCATGGTAACTGTTCCACACCAGGCAGAAACTTCCAGCTAACCCTACGGCAATGATGCTGATGGATCTCTAAACTGAACTTGGATCTGTGTTAAGTAGCAAGGATAGCCTTTTGCGGACATCTCCATTTAATAGAAATTGCACTCAAATCAAAACTTTGTTTGCACATATTGAACATATTTTTTTATTATTCTATGTAGTGTAATTACTCAGATTTGATTTTGTTAGCAACATATTTTTTTATGCTGTTCCATTTTTTGTTGTTACTATTTTTTGTTGCTTTCTTCTATTTGAGTTCTTTGACCAGTTAGCTTCTTAGCTAGTTAGCTATCCCATGTTTTGTCAGTCTAGCTACGTTTTCAATTTAGAAAATGAGTTGGAGAAATGGGCAAGTGTTTTTTGTAACAGACTACAACCAACGCTATTGAACGCACAACTATGAGAGAGCGATAGATGATAAGGTAATTCAGCTAACCGGTACGTAATGATCATCATGTGTTTCACTTTTTCATCATAACTAGCTACATTGCTACAAAATGAATCAATTAGATGATGAATCGTGTGGTTGTTGCTTTCATCTTGTATACAGCTCGCCAACTATATTCCTTGAAATGTAAACAACACAGTTGGCATGTGTAGCTATCACACATTCTTCCTAACATTACAAGTGATGTAAAAGTATGTCACCAAGTATTTGCATTGTACAGTGCCTTGCAAATGTATTCACCTCCCCACGTTTTTCATATTTTGTTGCATTATAACCTGAAATTTATTTATATATTTTTTTGGGGGGGATTTCATGTAATGGACATACACAAATAGTCCAAATTGGTGAAGTGAAATTTAAAAAATGATTTGCTTAAAAAAATTAGATAAAAACTAAATAAATAGAAAAGTGGTACGTGCATATGTATTCACTCCCTTTGCTATGAATCCCCTAAATAAGATCTGGTGCAACCAATTACCTTCAGAAGTCACATAATTAGTTAAATAAAGTCCCCCTGTTTGCAATCTAAGTGTCACATGATCTGTCACATGAGTATATATACATCTGTTCTGAAAGGCCCCAGAGTCTGCAACACCACTAAGCAAGGGGCACCACCAAGCAAGCGGCATGAAGACCAAGCAGCTCTCCAAACAGGTCAGGGACAAAGTTGTGGAGAAGTACAGATCAGGGTTGGGTTATAAAACAATATCTGAAACTTTGAACATCCCACGGAGCACCATTGAATCCATTATTAAAAAATGGAAAGAATATGGCACCACAACAAACCTGCCAAGAGACGGCCGCCCACCAAAACCCATGGACCCTTGCAAGGAGGGCATTAATCAGAGAGGCAAGAAAGAGACCAAAGATAACCCTGAAGGAGCTGCAAAACTCCACAGCGGGAGATTGGAGTCTCTGTCCGTAGGACCACTTTAAGCCATACACTCCACAGAGCTGGGCTTTATGGAAGAGTGGCCAGAAAAAAGTCTTTGCTTATAGACGTTTGGTGTTTACCAAAAGGCATGTGGGAGACTCCCCAAACATATGGAAGAAGGTACTCTGGTCAGATGAGACAAAAATATAGCTTTTTGGCCATCAAGGAAAACGCTATGTCTGACACACACCCAACACCTCTCATCACCCCGAGAACAACATCTCCACAGTGAAGCATGGTGGTGGCAGCATCATGTTGTGGGCATGTTTTTCATCGGCAGGGACTAGGAAACTGGTCAGAATGGAAGGAATGATGGATGGTGCTAAATACAGGGAAATTATTGAGGGAAACCTGTTTCAGTCTTCCAGAGATTTGAGACTGGGTCGGAGGTTCACCTTCCAGCAGGACAATGACCCTAAGCAAACTGCTAAAGCAACACTCGAGTGGTTTAAGGGGAAAAATGTAAATGTCTTGGAATGGCCTAGTCAAAGCCAGACCTCAATCTCATTGAGAATTTGTGGGATCACTTAAAGATTGCTGTACACCAGTGGAACCCATCCAACAGTTTTGCCTTGACGAATGGGCAAAAATCCCAGTGGCTAGATGTGCCAAGCTTATAGAGACATACCCCAAGAGACTTTCAGCTGTAATTGCTGTGAATGGTGGTTCTACAAGTATTGACTTTTTTGGGGGGGGGGGGGGTGAATAGTTATGCACGCTCATTTTTTCTGCTTTTTTGTCTTATTTCTTGTTTGTTTCACTGCACAAAATATTTAGCATCTTCAAAGTGGTAGGCATGTTGTGTAAATCAAATGATACAACCCCCCAAAAAATCTATTTTAATTCCAGGTTGTAAGGCAACAAAATAGGAAAATGCCAAGGGGGGTGAATAATTTTACAAGCCACTGTATTTCAGATGGGCTGACAGGAGGCCTAATAGTAGGGTCTCAAGGATTTGCAGCTGCCATTTTCCTTCTGGCAAAGCCACAGGACCTGTATGGTTCAACTGGAAGATGGATAAGCCAGACACAGCAGAAGCAGCAGTGCCTCCACAAGCAAGTGCTGGCACAGCAGAGGCTGACAAGCTGGCAAACACTTCCACAGGCTCTGACATCAACAACCCACCACTGCCATCCACTGATGCAGGTTTGTTGCCATCCATTGTTCGGGGTATCATTCTGGAGGAAAACCAAATGGAGTTGAAGGCCTTAAAGGATAAGCAGGGGTATTTCCAGGAGAGATACTCTGCTTCTCCACTGTCAGATGACGTAATTAGGATGGAGACTGGACTACCTGACAAGAACATCCCCCTAACTGTTGTCGGTTATATTCATTGGATGGAGGCCACAGTGGCTGTCTCTTGAGGACCACGTTTTTATTGCCCTAATGACGTTGTCAGAACTACATTAATTTGTACTTGGCCAGTCTCTTCCATTGTAGCACAAACACCACTAGTAATGTGACCATCGCTCTTATTCATGTGCTGCATAAGCTGTTTAAAAAAAACAACAACATAATGACCACAGATCCAAGCAAAGAGAGGAATGCAACGTGTATCCCTGCTTCTTTTAAAGTGTTTAACAATTGTAGAATGGCCATTGACTGTACCGACATAGAAATTGCTACGCCATGTCAAACGGAACAGCAGAAACACATTCTCATCCTGCAGAGGGATGCACTCATTCAATCTCTTATAGGGGGTTGCTCCAAATGCAGTGATAACATACAGTAGCAATTTGTTTCCTAACTCTGTGTCCGATACGGTTATTGTATGGAGAGTGGAGTGTTGGATAATATTAAGTCTGGAGATGTAATCCTGGCTGACAAAGGCTTTCTCATCCAAGGAATATTGCCCGAGGGAGTTTCGGTAAACATACCTCCCTTCCTATGTCATGGAAAGTTCACAGAGACTGAAGTCAAAATGAGGAAGCAGATTGCAAGGAATCGGATCCATGTCGAAAGGGAAAATGCAAGATTGAAGGATTTCAGAATCCTGAGATTTATCCCAGCTTATCTCAGAGGCCACGCTGAAGTGCTGATGTAGGTCTGTTATGCGTTGGTTAATCTACAGAATCCCCTCATCAAAGAGTTTGCAGTTGATGGAAATGAGTAGTGCAGCTTCACCAGCCTGTCCTCTCTGCTGTCATCACCAGCCTGTCCTCTTTTCAGTAATCAGCAGCCTGTCCTCTCTGCTGTTATCACCCTGAAAACCCTCTGCTGTCTGAGTGAACAATGGAAACCCTCTGCTGTCTGAGTGAACAATGGAAACATTCTGCTGTCTGAGTGAACAATGGAAACATTCTGCTGTCTGAGTGAACAATGGAAACATTCTGCTGTCTGAGTGAACAATGGAAACATTCTGCTGTCTGAGTGAACAATGGAAACATTCTGCTGTCTGAGTGAACAATGGAAACCCTCTGCTGTCTGAGTGAACAATGGAAACCCTCTGCTGTCTGAGTGAACAATGGAAACATTCTGCTGTCTGAGTGAACAATGGAAACACTCTGTTGTCTGAGTGAACAATGGAAACCCTCTGCTGTCTGAGTGAACAATGGAAACATTCTGCTGTCTGAGTGAACAATGGAAACATTCTGCTGTCTGAGTGAACAATGGAAACCTCTCTGCTGTCTCAGTGAACAATGGAAACATTCTGCTGTCTGAGAGAACAATGGAAACATTCTGCTGTCTGAGTGAACAATGGAAACATTCTGCTGTCTGAGTGAACAATGGAAACATTCTGCTGTCTGAGTGAACAATGGAAACATTCTGCTGTCTGAGTGAACAATGGAAACCTCTCTGCTGTCTCAGTGAACAATGGAAACATTCTGCTGTCTGAGGGAACATTGGAAACATTCTGCTGTCTGAGTGAACATTGGAAACCCTCTGCTGTCTGAGTGAACAATGGAAACATTCTGCTGTCTGAGGGAACAATGGAAACATTCTGCTGTCTGAGTGAACAATGGAAACATTCTGCTGTCTGAGTGAACAATGGAACATTCTGCTGTCTGAGTGAACAATGGAAACATTCTGCTGTCTGAGTGAACAATGGAAACATTCTGCTGTCTGAGTGAACAATGGAAACCCTCTGCTGTCTGAGTGAACAATGGAAACATTCTGCTGTCTGAGTGAACAATGGAAACCCTCTGCTGTCTGAGTGAACAATGGAAACCCTCTGCTGTCTGAGTGAACAATGGAAACATTCTGCTGTCTGAGTGAACAATGGAAACATTCTGCTGTCTGAGTGAACAATGGAAACATTCTGCTGTCTGAGTGAACAATGGAAACATTCTGCTGTCTGAGTGAACAATGGAAACATTCTGCTGTCTGAGTGAACAATGGAAACATTCTGCTGTCTGAGTGAACAATGGAAACATTCTGCTGTCTGAGTGAACAATGGAAACATTCTGCTGTCTGAGTGAACAATGGAAACATTCTGCTGTCTGAGTGAACAATGGAAACATTCTGCTGTCTGAGTGAACAATGGAAACATTCTGCTGTCTGAGTGAACAATGGAAACATTCTGCTGTCTGAGTGAACAATGGAAACATTTTGCTGTCTGAGTGAACAATGGAAACATTCTGCTGTCTGAGTGAACAATGGAAACCCTCTGCTGTCTGAGTGAACAATGGAAACATTCTGCTGTCTGAGTGAACAATGGAAACATTCTGTCTCCCAGCTGTAAGGGAGTGTATATACTTATTACTATAAAATTATTAACGGGGCACCAGTTCTTTCTTGGACAAAATGGTATTCTTAGAAGGCCTGACTCATGAGTTATTTACAATAACTCTATCAGACTGAAATTAGAATAATAGTAATACATTGATTCATCTGAAGGTATGAGTTCTTTGAGAATCAATTGGAGTTCTTTCCCAGAATAACAAGACAAACACAAGTTCTTTATACAATTAACATTTAATAAAGCTAATCCAAATATTTACAAACGTAATGAGAGTGATCATGAAAAGGTAGGAAGTAGAATGAAAGACAAGAAAAGACCATGATATCTAAATAGTAAAGATGGTCTGTGAACATAGTCTGTTGTCATTGGCTGTGGTTAGGCCACATAGAGGTGAACAAAGGCAAAATGGCGGTGGGTCCTCTTTTGTCCTGAGTTGAGGGGTTCCATGGCGATGGTTTCTTGCTCTTTCCCTCTGAGTTTGGATGGTCCCTCGTAGCCTGCTCCTTTGGGTTGTGTACCTAGTTGCTCTGTCTGCTGGCTCTTCCTTTGAGTTGCAGAAGCTGTGCTCTAAATTGTCTTCTCCTTCTTTCCTTAAAGAAGGTTTGCTTAATGTGCCGTTCAGGCTACACTAGCTCTATAAAGACTAAGTCTCCCTCTGAGACTGTTTAGTGCATGGGCTCTTCTGTCTCAATTTCTGTACTGGATTACAGGTACTATTTCCTGAAAGGTACTTTCCCTAACTTATCAGCTCAACAGTTATTTCCATTAAATGCGAAGGTCCAGGCCCTGTGGTCGGCCAACTAAAGATGCAGGTTCTCCTCTCTCCTGGAGAGAGGTCCAGCTTGAGAGGTCCAGCAGGATAAGAGGCTAAGAGCTAAGAGAGTGAGGGGGAGACGGCAGAGTCCTTTTGTAGTCCTGTGAGGTCACATGACCTTTTGCCTTGGAGCGAGAGAGAGGGGTTGGAGGTACTCAGTAGTCCATAACAGTTCAGCATTATAGATGGACAGTAAAAGGATGTTCAACATTATTCAAAATATGACATTAAAATGACACATCACTACACAGCTAACTGTCTGAGTGACAAATGGAAACCCTCTGCTGTCCAAGTGACCAATGGAAAAGCCTTTGCTGTCATCACCAGCGAGAACATCATTAAGGTAATTTGGCACCGTCAAATTTTAGAAGGTTAGCCTAATCATTTAAACCACCTAAATATATTCACATTCACTAACCCTAATCGTAACATTTAGCATTTGAAACTCAAACATTCATTTCCCAACTGCTTTTTCCATAATCCTGCAGACTCTTTATCATTCTCTTTACCTAATATTCCAATGCATCCAACATTATGCATGCCCACCATGCTATTGGGCAGCTGTTGACATTTGACAACTCATCTGGTTTAGAAATCAAACTCCGGTCATCTTATTGCAGAGCATATTGTTTACATTTTGCCCAGCTGTTTTTAGAGAATATTGTTTTGAAAGGTATACATGTTGGATATCTCATGTTGGCTAATATTCATATGCAGCTGTTGTTTTTAAACCTCCGTTCCAGCATACTGTTGGGGTCCGTTTCCTTGTTCCTTGTCAATCATTGGCTCATTAGTGAAATTAGCATTATAACAATATCTTTAATTAAATCATTCAAAAACCTTTATTAATGCAATTGCAGACAGAAGTTGACAACAGGAACAAAACGCATGTTTCCGAGTAAGTTCTGCATCAAAGAAAAGGTCCAAAGTAAATTTATTAAACCCTAGTGATGTCACTGCCTACGTCATTATCTTCTACTTATGAGACCAAAACCATGCCTACTCAACACTAAAACTCTCGTTTATATAGCTATCGCAAAGCTTAGCAGTACATGTCCAAGTTGATTTACAGTGGAATGTCTGACTAATCTCTTATCTCTTACACTCCCCTGCAGAGTTCTGTCTTCACAGTCACACATTTCTCAGACAATTTCTTCATAATAGGGAGAGAGACTAGAAAAGTACTGTGGAACAATATTAAACCTCATAATGTATATATATTGTTCATCTGTAGTCTAGGACCCTATAAATGTAAGGAGGGAGGGGTCTTATAACCCCTCCCCTTCTATTAATACAACATAAGCATAATCAATTATTATAATACATCAAACATTTGGTACAGCCCCTATCATGACCCCTAGGTGAACCCCTTTCATTACATGGCACACACACACATCTTTCCATTTACATGCTTTTATTTGGGTTTCTATGCAAATGATATGATTGAATGTTTCTTTAAGCCTGCAGCTTGTTACTTGAAATGAGACATATAACCATGCCAACGCATGATTCAAAACTTGAATTCACAGACAAGAGAAGTCGACAGAGAGAATGAAACACTAGCTTCCTGAGTAGACTAGCTGGCTGGGCTAGTCAAACTGTAACATTGGCTAGCTTTCAATAAATTGGCTAAGGGGTCAACAAAGTTACCTCTTCATGAGATCAAGACAGTTTGCATTGCATTCTGCATATTTCAGGTGCACTCGAAAACAGATATTTATCTTATTTCAGCCTTCATCCCAACAGGTTTTACATGAGGCTGTGTTTACATCTTAGATAGAAGCAGGCCACTGGCTGCCTTCATCATGAGGGGTATGTACGGGAGTTCTGATTGGTTCCAAGTTTAGCAGATCAAAAAATGTGTCTGATCAGACACAGTGTTGAAATATTACTGTTATGAGAAAATGTGTACGAATTGAAGGTACCAACAAATGTTATAGTCATCATTAAATAAAAGGTTAAAAAATGTAACAATGTCACGGTTGTCTTCGTCCTCTGACGAGATAACGAAATCGTCATCGGAAAATGTGGACCAATACGCAGCAGGTTCGTGAATGCTCATCTTGATTTTTATTCACTACAAAAATGAACATACAAAAATAACAAAATACGAAAACGAACAACTAACAGTCTGTCAAAGCATAGTGCTTTACACAGAACAATCACCCACAAAACACAAACACAAACACACCCTCATTTATGAGACTCTCAATCAAAGGCAGATAGAAAACACCTGCCTTCAACTGAGAGTCCCAACACCAATTCACCAGACATAGAAACAGACATACTAGACTCCACATAGAAATACCTAAACAAACCAACACCCGGAATTACTAAAACAAACACCCTTAAACCAAACACACCACCCTGAACCACATAAAACAAATACCCTCTGTCACGCCCTGACCAAACTACAAACAATTAACCTTATATACTGGCCAGGACGTGACAAACAAGAATGTTTTACTGTCATTTTCAAAAAATCAGCTCCTCCCTCGACAGGGATCAATCAACTTCATTTTTGGGGCTTTGGCCCACCACCTATGGTTAACGAAACGTATTTTAAACAGTGAAAATAATATGGTGAAAAACAGCGTGTGGCGCTTGTCAAAGTCCTCCAACATATCCATGTTAGTCTTCTAAGTCTCATCATGAAGATGGGGATGATGACGGCCTGCTTTGTTGTCCAAACATCAAAGAAGCAGGTGTCCCTCTGTGTTAGGTGGAGCTGCCCGTGGACTTGGTGTCAGTAGAGGTGTTCTTCTTTTAGACAGGAGGTCCCACCCTTCTCCCGAACGCAGAACTCTAGAGTAGATTAGCCAGCGCTACTATTAGCCCCCTGTGCTAACCTCTGTGTGTGAGATGTGATTAAGAAATACTGATACTTGAATGGTGAAAAGAAAATCTGTAAACTTCAGCTAGTTCTTCTCTCTCTCTCCAGCTCACCATGCCAACGGATAACGCATTTAGACACATTAATATAATTAGTCAGAGCGAGGGAGGAGAGGATGGAGGGAAAGAGAGAGAGAGAAACACCATCTGTGGTAAACCATGATGTTGACTTTATTTTAAAGGACCAGTAAGGAGGTGTGGGTTGGAGCTGCACATGCCAACTAGTCACATAAACAGATGAAAATCTTACTACCTGCCCAGGGATTGTGGTAGGCTAAAACCTGCACTTTTAGTCAAACGTTGATTCATGTCCACTGTCCATTTTGTTTGTTGAAAATTTTTTTTAAAACTATTTCAGAGAATAAATTGTATTTAATAATATTTTCCTGTGCAGCAACCATTGATTTACTGCAGGGATAACGTTTTACTACCAACCCGAACCCCTATGTGAGGTAACACACAGGTTACTGTTGATCCCACATCAAGAACATCTCAGTAGTATTCTGAAATAAACAGAACACAGTATAGTGACTAATGTTTCCCACACTTTATTATGCCTGTAATGACATATTGTATTTGCCTATATTGTACATACAATACATAGGAAGAACAGACAGCTTTCATTATACTGTGGATCAATCATCCATATTCCTCAGCATCATTGCTATAGGGATTTATACCCACCAATACTAAAAATCCCCAGAGGCTAAACAGATGCAGCCCACTACATACAATTACATCGTGAGTACTAAATGGACGGCTAGAGAGGCCTCTCTCCATCCCAGCACCAATACTGCTACCACCGCCATCTGCCTAGATCAGATACTTCACTCGCTCTTTCCAGCTAATTTACCGTACCAATCAGCACACACAACTGTTTCCTCTTCCTCTCACTCGCTCTTGGAGTAGTGTATGTATGATGGTGATGATGTGTGTGTGTGTGTGTGTGTACAGTGGGCTCGGGAAAGGGAGAGAGGGATAGAGTGAATGAGAGTGAGCTTGCAATGTGTGAGAGGCTGCAGCTGGCACAGGGGGGGCACCCATTAGCCCCAGTCCAGCCTGCCTGAGTTGACAGGGGGAGGGAGAGGTGATAGATAGATTGAAGGCCAGAGAGAGCGAGAGGGAAAGAGGGCGATGGCAAAAGGGGAAAAAGACAGAAAGAGAAATGGTGAACAGAAACGGTGAGGTCAGTTTGACGTGTGAAGGTTTCACACAGAAGGAGAGCAGTGTGGTGTACTATAATATACTGTGTATAATGCATTGGTCTCAGGTGTGGTGGTTTATAGGAAGTACTTATTAATGTTGGAGATGGTCAGGAAAACACTGGACACACTAACACAGCAGATAACACAATCAGACAGAGGGAGAAAACAGAGTGAGGGAGAAGGAAGGTACAGGAATAGAAAGAAAGTACAGTAAAGAGAGAGAAGAATGAGACCAGAGAGGAACAGAGCAGATACAAAGAGAAGAAATACACTGAGAGAAGAGCAAAGGAAGTCAGAGTGCATTTGACAGATGGACAGAGAGCAAGTGAGAAAGAGAGAAAGAGACAGAGAGAGGTTGCTACAATCTTTCTCTCTTCCCTCTGTTCTCTCAGTCTGTGGTGGTCACACTCTGAAGGAGCTCCTCACGACGCAGTGACATCACCCGGGACGACCTGGCAGAGTGAGGTGATTGTCTGAGGCCATGTCTCAGGAGGCTCACAGGGCGAGGCCAGATAGAGAGGACGCTGGGATAGGAACCGACTCCGCCCACCTGCTGCCACCTCCGGCCCTGGTCACTGGTGCCATCTGCTCTAGGAGCAAAACACCCACACGCATAAAGATGCAGACACACACACATTAGGACGCACACACATTTGTAGCTATACACACACACAAACACACACCTTCTTAATATTCTTGACACATGTTGAAATATGGAAGGTCAGATTTTTATCCTGTTTCATTAACACAGACCAAATGCATTATACTGATAATATAATTCATGTGTGATGATATCCCAGCTAGCACATAACGTTCTGAGAACCACTTGTTTCTTAGAGCTTGGTGAGAGTGTAGTTGTCCTATGGTTATTTTGCATACAACCTTCCCACAACTTTCTGGGAATGGTGCAAGATAGTTGCCTGTCTTTGGAACATTCTCAGCACATTTAAGGAACTTGACAGAAGAAGAAAAAAAATCTTGGTATTTCATTACTTTAATGGAACGTTTCCTAAAATGTCAAACATGGTTACATTTACATTTTGGTAATGTTCTAGGAATGTTCTCCAACTGGTTTGAAATTGTGATTTTCTCAAGCAGTTCAGAGAACGTTCTTCTGTGGGAAAGTCCTACAGGTTTCCTCATGGTTCTATTTACAATCATGTTCTTGAATTGTTCCAAGGACGTTAAGAAACAACGCTCTTTTGTGGGAATCTCAGTACTTCAGCATAATGTTTTCCTCATGGTTCTATTTAAAGTCATGTTCTCAGAACGTTCAGAGAATGTTAAAAAACAACATTCTTCTGTGGGAATTTCAGTACTTCAGCATAACATTTTCTGCAGGTTTCCTCATGGTTCTTTTTAATGTCATGTTCTCAGAACATTAAGAAAACTTTCCATAAAAACCACACGAAAACATTAATAACGTTCAAAGAACGTTCTAAGAATGATAATTTGAAAACATACACATTCATTTCTCAGCGTCAACGAAACTCTCTATCCTCTATCAGTGTGTGTTCAGGTGTGTTGGCCATGCCCACTAATTGGCCACACATGATCTTAATGAGTGCTTCTTCCCTTTGAATGGGGTCTGTTTGAGTAGACTAAAATAATCAGCTTGGTATGACTTTTAAAACAAAACATGGCATGCTGGCTCCATCCTGGTGGCGCAGTGGACTAATTTCATGGAAATGAATCTCACTGAAGCCGAGCCACAATAAAAAAAATACATATTTGCATGATTAATGCCTAAGCAAATTCATTTCCATGTGTCCTATCTGTGCTTTGAGTTCAAAACAGTTAACCTAAGCTAGCATTGTTATTAAAAGTCTTAATGATACATTCAGTGAAAGTTCTAAGGAAGTTATTCAAAAATCTCCAAATAACCTTTTCATTTAGTTCAAAACATTCAAAACATTTAGAGAATGATTTCAGAACGTTATTTCATTACCTTCAAATAACCTATCATTTCTGATCTCAGAACGTTAACCTCTAGAGGACCCCTTCGAGATAAAATCCCGTTAACGGGATTGGTTGGACAACAACCAGTGAGATAGCACGGCACGAAATTCCCCCCCCAAAATTATCTAAAAATTAAAATTCAAGTATTATACGGCATTTTAAAGATACTCTACTCGTTAATCCAATCACATTGTCCGATTTCAAAAAGGCTTTACGGTGAAAGCAAAACATTAGATTATTTTAGCATAGCACATTAGCAAAAAAATAAATAAAAGCCATTTTCCAAGCACGGACAGCCGTCACAAAACCAGATATACAGCTAAAATTAAGCACTAACCTTTGACAATCTTCATCAGATGACACTCCTAGGACATCATGTTAGACAATACATGCATTTTTTCTTCGATCAAGTTCATATTTATATCCAAAAACCCAATTTTTACATTGGCGCGTGACATTCAGAAAATGTTTTCTCCCCATAACTTCCGGTGAATAGGCACATACATTTACAGAAGAACTCATAAACGTTGACAAAATTTAGAACAATTATCTAAAGAATTAGAGATAATCTACTCCTTTATGCAACCACTTTGTCAGATTTCAAAATAACTTTACGGAAAAAGCACATTGTTCAATATTCTGAGTACAGAACTTAGCCTTCAATGCTAAGCTATACAGTTAGCCTACAACAATGACCTCGACAAATCTCTAAAAATATGTTCGAAATATTTTCTTACCTTTGCTGATCTTCGGCGGAATGCACTCGGAAGGGCACCCACTTCCACAAGAAATTTTCATTTGTTCTGCAAAGTCCATCATTTATGTCCAAATACATCCGTTTTGTTGACCCATCCAGAACACTTTACAATGCCATGTGGCGTGGACGCAAATCCATAGACGAAATGGTCAAAAGTTCCATTACCATTTGTGGAAACACGTCAAATGATGTTTACAATCAATCCTTTAGGGTATTTTTTAACATAAAATTGCAATAATTTTACAACCGGGCAATAGGTATTCATCCCAGAAGAAAAATAAAAAACAACGAAGTCATATGCACGCGCGTCATAAGACACCTGTCCTCAGACTGGCCAGTGATTGACTGAGCCACAATTTTCTGCCCGGTAACAGGTGACGGATGAAACCAGTTCCTAAAGATTGTTGACAGCCAATGGAAGAGTTAGGAGGTGCAACGTAAATCCTATGTCACAAGAAAAACTACATTTCTAATTTCTCCCACTTCCTGATTCAATTTTTCTCAGATTTTTGCCTGCCATATGAGTTCTGTTATACTCACAGACACCATTCAGAGTGTTTTCTATCCAAATCTACTAATAATATGCATATTCTATTTTCTGGGCCAGAGTAGTAACCTGTTTAAATTGGGTACGTTTTTCATCCTGCCGTGAAAATACTGCCCCCTAGCCCCAACATCAGAGGAAAAATGTCAGGGAACCATAGTAAAACGTTCTCAGAACCTCCCTGCAACCTAAAAATGTACATTCCCAGAAGAGGCAACATTTTTACTTCCATACTCAGAATGTTTAAAATGTTCAGTTTTACCAGTCAGAAAACATATGACTTTGTTCCCAAAACCAATGGGCAACCAAAAACATACGCTCGCACAATTTCCAAGCAACCAAATGTGCTAGCTGGAATAGTTCACATTACGCCTACAAATCCCATGATGGATATGTGTGTTGTAGCACCTCATCTGTCAGATTTTTTTATTTAACCTTCATTTAACTAGGCAAGTCAGTTAAGAACAAATTCTTATTTACAATGACGGCCTACCCCGTCCAAACCCTAACCTAGACAACTCTGGGCCAATTGTGCGCCACCCTATGGGACTCCCAATCACGGCCAGTTATGATACAGTCTGGATTTGAAGCAGGGTCTGTAGTGACCTCTCTAGCACTGAGATGCAGTGCCTCAGACCACTGCGCCACTTGGGAGCCCCTGTGTCATGGGACTTCAGAATTGATGTAATACCTTCCTTAATAGCTCTCTAGTCCTCCCCCTTTGTCCTTCTTTTCACCTTGTCCATCACTTTCTCCTCTCTTCTCACCTCCACCTTTCCCCTTCTTTCCAGCCAACCATAATATTATTCCACCTCTTGCCCTTCCTCCTTCTTTGTGTGTGTGTGTGTGTATGTGTGTGGAGGGGGTGTAATGGGGTCTATTGGCTCTTCTAAAGAGTTATTGACTCCCCTGTGGAGATTTAATGAAGTACTCAGTACAGGCCTGCCACAGCACCATAGTATTTGGCACACGAGTGTGTATGTATGCACGTGCATGCATTCGTGCGTTTGTGCCATGTGTGCGTGCTTGTGTGTGTGTGTCTGGTAGAATAGGGTCAGGGGTTGTCCTCTCTAGTGTTATGCTCCCTCCACATTCGTCAATGTTTCTCTCTCACTGGGACTGGTGTGGAATCCTTGTCCCAGGAATGTATTTCTGGCTCTAGGTCAATATACATTAAATGCGTAATATTTTTGAAGGTAAGTAACACTGAGCCAAGCAACACTGAACTATGCATGAGAGCACCAGCAGATCCGGATGACTGTGTGATCTCGCTTCCCATAGCCGATATGAGTAGGACCTTTACACAGGACCAGACCAATTACCAGGATGAGTACTCCGAGCATGCACTGACCAGCTAGTGGTTGTCTTCACTGATATTTTCAACCTCTCTTTGACCCAGTTTGTAATACCTACATGTTTCAAGCAGACCACCTTTGTTCCTGTGACCAAGAAAGCCAAGGTAACCTGTCTAAATGACTATGTCCCCATAGCACTCACATTTGTAGCCATGAAATGCTTTGAAAGGCTGGTCATGGCTCACATCTCTTTTTATTGAACCCTTATTTTACCAGCTAAGTTGACTGAGAACACGTTCTCAATTACAGCAACGACCTGGGGAATAGTTACAGGGGAGACGAATGTGCCAATTGTAACCTGGGGATGATTAAGTGAACATGATGGTATGGGGGTCAGATTGAGAATTTAGCCAGGACACCAGGGTTAACACCCCTACTCTTATGATAAGTGCCATGGGATCTTAGTGACCACAGAGAGTCAGGACACCCGTTTAACATCCCATCCAAAAGACAACACCCTACACAGGGTAATGTCACCAATCACTGCCCTGAGGCATTATGATATTATTTTTTTTAGACCAGAGGAAAAGGTGCCTCCTACTGGCCCTCCAACACCACTTCCAGCAGCATATGGTCTCCCATCCATGAACCAACCCTGCTTAGCTTCAGAAGCACGCCAGCAGGGGGATGCAGGGTGGTATGCTGCTGACATGAACACCATCATCCCAGACACCCTGGACCCACTCCATTTTGCATACCGCCCCAACAGATCCACAGACAACACAATCTCTGTTGCACTTCAGACTGCCCTCTCCAACCTGGACAAGACGAACACCAACTTGTACGTGAGAAGGCTGTTCATTGACTACAGCTCAGTGTTCAACACCATAGCGCCACCCAAGCTCATCACTAAGCTCAGGATCCTGGGACTGAACACTAGGGGTGTGCTGACACGGCAATACTAGTATTCCTAATCATATCCTTAAATTGACAGTTGATAGTGGGATCAGATCAGATGATACTTGTGATTGTAAAAAACAGAAGTGTTTTAATAAACCTAAGTAGATGTTGGTAAAAAACCTCCCTGCACATTCTCCATGCAATAAAAGCTACAGATTAGGAGCAGCGCAGGGAGGGGTGTGTGTGTGTGTGTCTGTGTGTCCTCAACTTGCAGCCAAGTTTGTGGTTACTCAGTCAGAATGCACATTTCATCTTTTACCCATTCTTGTCCCGCTTGTTAGATATTATGCACATTTATATCTTGATAACAAACGTTCTCGGAATGTGATTTATCATAGTAGCAGGTAGCAGGAATCTAAATGATCAGATCGAAAACATTAGAGGAAAACTGATCGGCTGAAATTATGAAGCGTGTGGACAGAGAAATATAGCTTCACTCTATCCAATCAGAGCAGCAGAATCAACCTACAGCCCTTCTCTTTACAGACAGGCAAACTAGCCAGTTGAGTTATTTAGACCACATAGAACCTCGCACATGATTCCTGAACCTGGGGAGAGGACAAAGGTAAAAAAGGAGTTTGTTTGATGTTGACTAGTGTAGTGTTAGTGAGCCAGCTACATAGTTGTCTTTGCATCTAAGATAATTGTGTAGTTTAGAGTAATTATTAGTAACTAGCCAGCCGCGACGCCAGACTTAGTCAACACACCTAGTCTTCATTAACCCACTGCTAGCTAGCTAGCCAACCGTTACCGACTAGCAGCGCTCTAGACACTAATACTTTACAACGGAACGACTTGATTAGTGTAGTGTTAGTGAGCCAGCTACATAGTTGTCTTTGCTGTCTTTGCATCTAAGATAATTGTGTAGTTTAGAGTAATTATTAGTAACTAGCCAGCCGCGACGCCAGACGTAGTCAACACACCTAGTCATCATTAACCCACTGCTAGCTAGCTAGCCAACAGCTAGCCAACCGTTACCGACTAGCAGCGCTGTAGATACCAATACTTTACAACGGAACGATTTGACTAGTGCAGTGTTGGCTAGCTAGCTACATAGTTGTCTTTGTCATAGCTTGATAATTGTGTAGTTTAGTAATTACCGAGGTTAGCTAGCCAGCTATTGCCGTCCCCCGCGACGCCATTTTTCCAAACCCAGCCAACTAGTAACACTGTAGAAACTAAATACATTACAAAGGAACGTCTTGATTAGTGTTATGTTAGCTAGCTACAAAGTTGCTTTTGTATCATGACAAGGTGTAGTACTGAAACTATCGAGGTCACCTAGCCAGCTACACCTAGCCAGCTACACGGTCAAACAAAGTCAACAACGCAGCCACTGCTAGCTAGCCTACTCCACCAGCCAGCAGTACTGTATCATTTTCGTCATTTTAGTCAATAAGATTTTTTGCAACGTAAGCTTAACTTTCTGAACATTCGAGACGTGTAGTCCACTTGTCATTCCAATCTCCTTTGCATTAGCGTAGCCTCTACTGTAGCTTGTCAACTATGTGTCTGTCTATCCCTGTTCTCTCCCCTCTGCACAGGCCATACAAACGCTTCACACCGCGTGGCCGCTGCCACTCTAACCTGGTGGTCCCAGCGCGCACGACCCACGTGGAGTTCCAGGTCTCCGGCAGCCTCTGGAACTGCCGGTCTGCGGCCAACAAGGCTGAGTTCATCTCAGCCTATGCTACCCTCCAGTCCCTAGACTTCCTGGCGCTGACGGAAACATGGATCACCACAGATAACACTGCTACTCCTACTGCTCTCTCCTCGTCTGGCCACGTGTTCTCGCATACCCCTAGAGCATCGAGCCAGCGGGGTGGTGGCACTGGAATCCTCATCTCTCCCAAGTGGACATTCTCTCTTTCTCCCCTGACCCATCTGTCTATCTCCTCATTTGAATTCCATGCTGTCACAGTTACCAGCCCTTTCAAGCTTAACATCCTCATCATTTATCGCCCTCCAGGTTCCCTTGGAGAGTTCATCAATGAGCTTGACGCCTTGATAAGTTCCTTCCCTGAGGATGGCTCACCTCTCACAGTTCTGGGTGACTTTAACCTCCCCACGTCTACCTTCGACTCATTCCTCTCTGCCTCCTTCTTTCCACTCCTCTCCTCTTTTGACCTCACCCTCTCACCTTCCCCCCCTACTCACAAGGCAGGCAATACGCTTGACCTCATCTTTACTAGATGCTGTTCTTCCACTAATCTCATTGCAACTCCTCTCCAAGTCTCCGACCACTACCTTGTATCCTTTTCCCTCTCGCTCTCATCAAAAACTTCTCACTCTGCCCCTACTCGGATGGTATTGCGCCGACCCAACCTTCGCTCTCTCTCTCCTGCTACTCTCTCCTCTTCCATCCTATCATCTCTTCCCTCTGCTCAAACCTTCTCCAACCTATCTCCTGATTTTGCCTCCTCAACCCTCCTCTCCTCCCTCTCTGCATCCTTTGATTTTCTCTGTCCCCTATCCTCCAGGCCGGCTCGGTCCTCCCCTCCTGCTCCGTGGCTCGACGACTCACTGCGAGCTCACAGAACAGGGCTCCGGGCAGCCGAGCAGAAATGGAGGAAAACTCGCCTCCCTGCGGACCTTGCATCCTTTCACTCCCTCCTCTCTACATTTTCCTCTTCTGTCTCTGCTGCTAAAGCCACTTTCTACCACTCTAAATTCCAAGCATCTGCCTCTAACCCTAGGAAGCTTTTTGCTACCTTCTCCTCCCTCCTGAATCCTCCTCCCCCTCCCCCCCCTCCTCCCTCACTGCGTATGACTTCGTCAACCATTTTGAAAAGAAGGTTGACGACATCCGATCCTCGTTTGCTAAGTGAAGCGACACCGCTGGTCCTGCTCACACTGCCCTACCCTGTGCTTTGACCTCTTTCTCCCCTCTCTCTCCAGATTAAATCTCGCGTCTTGTGACGGCCGGCCGCCCAACAACCTGCCCACTTGACCCTATCCCCTCCTCTCTTCTCCAGACCATTTCCGGAGACCTTCTCCCCTACCTCACCTCGCTCATCAACTCATCCTTGACCGCTGGCTACGTCCCTTCCGTCTTCAAGAGAGCGAGAGTTGCACCCCTTCTGAAAAAACCTACACTCGATCCCTCCGATGTCAACAACTACAGACCAGTATCCCTTCTTTCTTTTCTCTCCAAAACTCTTGAACGTGCCGTCCTTGGCCAGCTCTCCTGCTATCTCTCTCAGAACGACCTTCTTGATCCTAATCAGTCAGGTTTCAAGACTGGGCATTCAACTGAGACTGCTCTTCTCTGTGTCACGGAGGCTCTCCGCACTGCTAAAGCTAACTCTCTCTCCTCTGCTCTCATCCTTCTAGACCTATCTGCTGCCTTTTATACTGTGAACCATCAGATCCTCCTCTCCACCCTCTCCGAGCTGGGCATCTCCGGCGCGGCCCATGCTTGGATTGCGTCCTACCTGACAGGTCGCTCCTACCAGGTGGCGTGGCGAGAATCTGTCTCCGCACCACATGCTCTCACCACTGGTGTCCCCCAGGGCTCTGTTCTAGGCCCTCTCCTATTCTCGCTATACACCAAGTCACTTGGCTCTGTCATATCCTCACACGGTCTCTCCTATCATTGCTATGCAGACGACACACAATTAATCTTCTCCTTTCCCCCTTCTGACAACCAGGTGGCGAATCGCATCTCTGCATGTCTGGCAGACATATCAGTGTGGATGACGGATCACCACCTCAAGCTGAACCTCGGCAAGACGGAGCTGCTCTTCCTCCCGGGGAAGGACTGCCCGTTCCATGATCTCGCCATCACACAGGAAGCGGGACAGGTCCTAATCCAGGCACTTGTCATCTCCCGTCTGGATTACTGCAACTCGCTGTTGGCTGGGCTCCCTGCCTGTGCCATCAAACCCCTACAACTCATCCAGAACGCCGCAGCCCGTCTGGTGTTCAACCTTCCCAAGTTCTCTCACGTCACCCCGCTCCTCCGCTCTCTCCACTGGCTTCCAGTTGAAGCTCGCATCCGCTACAAGACCATGGTGCTTGCCTACGGAGCTGTGAGGGGAACGGCACCTCCGTACCTTCTGGTTCTGATCAGGCCCTACACCCAAACAAGGGCACTGCGTTCATCCACCTCTGGCCTGCTCGCCTCCCTACCTCTGAGGAAGCACAGTTCCCGCTCAGCCCAGTCAAAACTGTTCGCCGCTCTGGCACCCCAATGGTGGAACAATCTCCCTCACGATGCCAGGACAGCGGAGTCAATCACCACCTTCCGGAGACACCTGAAACCCCACCTCTTTAAGGAATACCTGGGATAGGATAAAGTAATCCTTCTAACCCCCCCCCCCCCCCTTTAAAAGATTTAGATGCACTATTGTAAAGTGGTTGTTCTACTGGATATTATAGGTGAATGCACCAATTTGTAAGTCGCTCTGGATAAGAGCGTCTGCTAAATGACTTAAATGTAATGTAAATGTAACATGACCTGAATGACATGCGAAATATGCTTGCTGGCACCCCAAAAAAATATTTTTGGATAAAGGATGATTAGAAAAAAATACTCAGATCACGATTGCATCCAGAAAATTGCCCATATCCGTTATGATACTTGTTTTATCCGACTACTCGGCACACCCCTACTGAACACCTTCCTGACGGGCCACCCCTGGTGGTGAACGGTAGGCGACAACACATTCCCCACGCTGACCCTCAACACGGGGGCCCCTAAGGGGTGCGAGCTTAGTCCCCTCTTGTACTCCTTATTCACCCAGGACTGCGTGGTCGTGCATGACTCCAACACCACCCTTAAGTTTGCTGATGGCACTATGGTTTTAGGTCTGATCACTGACGATGATGAGACCGCTTATAGAGAGGAGGCCACTGACCTGTCGGTGTGGTGCCAGGACAGCAACCTCTCCCTCAACATCAGCAAGACAAAGGAGCTGATCGTATGCTACAGGAAACGGAGGACCGAGCGCGCCCCCATCCACATCGTCGGGCTGTAGTGGAGTTGGTCGAGAGCTTCAAGTTCCTCGGTCTCCACATCATTAAGGAATTAACATGGTCCACACACACCAACACAGTCGTGAAGAAGGCACGACAATGCTTCTTCCCCCCTCAGGAGACTGAAAAGATTTTGCATGGGCCCTCAAATCCTCAAAAAGTTATACAGCTGCACCCTTGACAGCATGTTGACTGGCTGCATCACCGCTTGGTATGGCAACTGCTTGACATCCGACCTCAAGGCGTCAGAGGGTAGTGCGTACGGCCCAGTACATCACTGGGGCCGAACTCCCTGCCATCCAGGACCTCTATACCAGACGGTATCAGAGGAATTCCCCAATAATTAAAAAAAAACTCCAGCCATCCAAGTCACAGACTATTCTCTCTGCTACTGCATGGCAAGCGGTACCAATGCACCAAGTCTGGAACCAACAGGACCCTGAACAGCTTCTACCCCCAAGCCATAAGAATACTAAATAGTTAACCAAATAGCTACTCGGACTGTCTGCATTGGCCCTCTTTGCACTAACTCTTTTGACTCATCACATATCCTGCTGTTACTGTTTATTATCTATGCTGTTGTCTAGTCACTTTACCCCTACCTATATCTACCTCAATTACTTCGTTCCTCTAGACATCGACTTGGTACTGGTACCCCGTATATATAGCCAAGTTATTGTTACTCATTATGTGTTCATTCTGACTTGCTTAGTTAAATAAAGGTTAAATAAAATGAAATATTTAAACATTTTAATTATTCCTATTTTTTTATATGTTCTCTCAGTATTGTTGGGAAGTAAGCATTTCAGTGTTAGTCAACACCTGTTGTTAATGAAGCATGTGACAAATAACATTTGATTGATGTGATTTGACCTGAAGAAGTGTGTAGGTGTATGTTTGTGGGTGGGCGTCATGTGTACCTGCTGTCCTTATCACTGTTCTCTTGTGTCCTACAGACTGGGCTTTCTCATTTACATCAGGGTCCGGGGATATGCTACCCAGCTTCCCAGCTTCAGAACCACAGATCTGACCAGCCATACATTTACAAGGTGCGACATTCCAATTTCCAAATCAAATGCTCCATGGTTTGTGTGAAGAAAAAGAAGAGGGCTCTAAAATGGCAGTTTGACGCTTTGACTCCATAAATGGACTTTGGAAATAACACTCGCACATACACTCTGACACACAGATCTGGCATTACTGAGGTTTACCCTGCATTTCACAAACTCATTCTTTCCCTTAATAACACATCACAGCAGGCTAACACTGAAAATTACACACCATCCACTCATATCCACTTTACCAACCCATTTTCCATTCAGAGCCTCTGTGTAACTGGAAATTGACATGATCCCAGTGTTTTCTCCATCCATCTTCATCCTGTCTTGTTTTCCCCTCTTTCCACGCATCAGGTTCGTTCCCCTTTTCACCTGTCCTGACTTTCAGATTATCTATATCAATCCCTCATTTTTTGATACATCAGTTTTGCCCCTTTATTCTCCCTCCATCCTTCCATCTATCCCCTTCCCTCACTCTCTCTCTCTCCCACTCACTCTCACTCCATCTCTCTCACTCTGCATCCTTCTCTCTCTCCATTTCTCCATCTCTTTTTCTCCTGTTCTATCTACCCTCAGTGTTGTCTGTTTTGCCAGATGTTGTGACAGAGTATTTACACAGATTGCTCCCCAGTTTAAAAAGAGAAAGTGAAGGTTTTAAATTGCTAGCCTAAACCCCGCCGAACATGAGTGTTTTTATGCTAGCTTTTGATACATAAAGAAGGGGCTACTCATCAATCTTTCATTCAGCCCTTTTCTCTCCCCTCCCTCTCCCTCATGCCCTCTCTCCTAGCCTCTACCGCTATCTACCTTCCCCCTCAACTGACCTTTTCTCTCATTCCTCCCTTACTTTCCTTCCCTCCATATAATGTCAAAACAACGTGTTTCTTACAGTGTTGTGAGTTTTGGGAGCTAGCTCCAGTGAGCTCTATATTGATGCTCCTTCCCTTATGAAACACTAAGCCGTAGCCCTCAACAGATGCTGTTCTTACCGTTGTAGCTTAGCACCATCTGCTCACAGAATGTAGGACAACAAAAGAAAATTAGATAGAAACTAAATGAGACTTTTCTCACTCATGCTGTAGCTCATATAAAGTTGAAGTGGGAAGTTTGCATACATACACGAGTCAATTAAACTCGTTTTTCAACCGCTCCACAAATTTCTTGTTAACAACTATAGTTTGGCAAGTCGGTTATGACATCTACTTTGTGCATGACACAAGTAATCTTTCCAACTGACAGATTATTTAACTTATAATTCACTGTTTCACAATTCCAGTGGGTCAGAAGTTTACATACACTAAGTAGACTGTGCCTTTAAACAGCTTGGAAAATTCCAGAAAATTATTTAATGGCTTTAGAAGCTTCTGATAGGCTAATTGACATCATTTGAGTCAATTGGAGGTGTACCTGTGGATGTATTTCAAGGCCTACCTTCAAACTCAGTGCCTCTTTGCTTGACATCATGGGAAAATCAAAAGAAATCAACCAAGACCTCAGGTCAATTTTCAAATGCCTGAAGGTACCATGTCCATCTGTACAAACAATAGTACGCAAGTATAAACACCATGGGACCATGGGACCTGAAAGGCCGCTCAGCAAGGAAGAAGCCACTGCTCCAAAACTGCCATAAAAAGCCAGACTACGGTTTGCGACTGCACATGGGGACAAAGATCGTACTTTTTGGAGAAATGTCCTCTGGTCTAATGATACAATAATAGAATTATTCGGCCATAATGACCATCGTTATGTTTGGAGGAAAAGGGGGAGGCTTGCAAGCTGAAGAACACCATCCCAGCCATGAAGCACAGGGGTGGCAGCATCATGTTGTGGGGGTGCTTTGCTGCAGGATGGACTGGTGCACTTCGCAAAATAGATTGTGTCATGATGAAGGAAAATTATGTGGATATATTGAAGCAACTTCTCAAGACATCAGTCAGGAAGTTAAAGCTTGGTCGCAAATGGGTCTTCCAAATGGACAATGACCCCAAGCATACTTCCAAAGTTGTGGCAAAATGGCTTAAGGACAACAAACTCAAGGTATTGGAGTGGCCATCACAAAGCCCTGACCTCAATCCTGTTGAAAATTTGTTTGCAGAACTGAAAAAGTGTGTGCAAGCAAGGAGGCCTACAAACATGACTAAGTTACACCAGCTCTGTCAGCAGGAATGGGTCAAAATTCACCCAACTTATTGTGGGAAGCTTGTGGAAGGCTACCCAAAACATTTGACCCGAGTTAAACAATTTAAATGCAATGCTACCAAATACAAATTGAATGTATGTAAACTTATGACCCACTGGGAATGTGATGAAAGAAAATAAAGCTGAAATAAATCATTCTCTCTACTATTATTCTGACATTTCACATTCTTAAAATAAAGTGGTGATCCTAACTGACTTAAGACAGGGAATGCAGTCGTGGCCAAAAGGTTTTGAGTGACACAAATATTAATTTTCACAAAGTCTGCTGCCTCAGTTTGTATGATGGCAATTTGCATATACTCCAGAATGTTATGAAGAGTGATCAGATGAATTGCAATTAAATGCAAAGTCCCTCTTCACCATGCAAATGAACAGAATCTCAAAAAACATTTCCACTGCATTTCAGCCCTGCCACAAAAGGACCAGCTGACATCATGTCAGTGATTCTCTCGTTAACACAGGTGTGATTGTTGACGAGGAAAGGCTGGAGATCACTCTGTCATGGTGATTGAGTTAGAATAACAGACTGGAAGCTTCAAAAGGAGTGTGGTGCTTGGAATCATTGTTCTTCCTCTGTTCAATCATGGTTACCTTCAAGGAAACATGTACCGTCATCATTGCTTTGCACAAAAAGGGCTTCACAGGCAAGGATATTGCTGCCAGTAAGATTGCACCTAAATCAACCATTTATCGGATCACCAAGAACTTCAAAGAGAGCGGTTCACTTGTTGTGAAGAAGGCTTCAGGGCGCCCAAGAAAGTCCAGCAAGCGCCAGGACCGTCTCCTAAAGTTGATTCAGCTGCGGGTACGGGGCACCACCAGTACAGAGCTTGCTCAGGAATGGCAGCAGGCAGGTGTGAGTGCATCTCAATGCATAGTGAGGTGAAGACTTTTGGAGGATGGCCTGGTGTCAAGAAGGACAGAAAAGAAGCCATTTTTCTCCAGGAAAAACATCAGGGACAGACTGATATTCTGATAAAGATACAGGGATTGGACTGCTGAGGACTGGGGTAAAGTCATTTTCTTTGGGGCATCCGTTTGGGGCATCCGGAAAAAAGCTTGTCCGGAGAAGACAAGGTGAGCTCTACCATCAGTCCTGTGTCATGCCAACAGTAAAGCGTCCTGAGACCATTCATGTGTGGGGTTGCTTCTCAGCCAAGGGAGTGGGCTCACTCACAATTTTGCCAAAGAACACATCCATGAATAAAGAATGGTACCAACACATCCTCCGAGAGCAACTTCTCCCAACCATCCAGGAATAGTTTGGTGACGAACAATGCCTTTTCCAGCATGATGGAGCACCTTGCCATAATGCAAAAGTGATAACTAAGTGGCTCGGGGAGCAAAACATCGATATTTTGGGTCCATGGCCAGGAAACTCCCCAGACCTTAATCCCATTGGGAACTTGTGGTCAATCCTCAAGAAGTGGGTGGACAAACAAAAACCCACAAATGCTGACAAACTCCAAGCATTGATTATGCAAGAATGGGCTGCCATCAGTCAGAATGTGGCCCAGAAGTTAATTGACAGCATGCCAGGGCGGATTGCAGAGGTCTTGAAAAAGAAGGGTCAACACTGCAAATATTGACTCTGCATCAACTTCATGTAATTGTCAATAAAGACCTTTGACACTTATGAAATGCTTGTAATTATACTTCAGTGTTCCATAGTAACATCTGACAAAAATATCTAAAGACACTGAAGCAGCAAACTTCGTGAAAATGAATACTTGTGTCATTCTCAAAACTTTTGGCCACGACTTTATTTTCTAGGATTAAATGTTAGGAATTTTGAAAAACTGAGTGTAAGGGCTGTCTGAAGAGAGAGTGGACCAAAACGCAGCAGAGTTAGTGTTCATCATTTAATATTTAATTCAAACAACATGAACACTATACAAAAACAAGAAAAGAGCAAACCGACAGCCAACAGTCCTGTCAGGTGCAAACACTAACAGAAACAATTACCCACAAAACCCAAAGGAAAAACATGCTCCTTATGTGTGACTCCCAATCAGCAACAACGAGCTTCAGCTGTGCCTGATTGGGAGCCACACACACACACACACGGCCCAAAACAAAGAAATACAAAAACATAGAAAAAGGAACATAGAACGCCCACCCAATGTAACACCCTGGCCTAACCAAAATAAAGAACAAAAAACTCCTCTCTATAGCCAGGGCGTTACACTGAGTTTAAATGTATTTGGCTAAGGTGTATGTAAACTTCCGACTTCAACTGTAGAAAGTAGTGTAGTATGTAAGTTTGTGTGCTTGCATGCTGCTCTGTGGGTGTTATACCTTTGTGCTATAACCAGGCCCAAACGGAATCCGCGCACACAGAACTACGAAGGAATTCCAATGTAATTCTGTGGAGCCTCAGTCCAATGCGCAGAATGATCTGCTTTTGATTCAAAGCACAATAGAGAGAGGCACTGAATTAAAACCAATTGCAACTCACATGTTATTGTATTGCATTAGATCGATACACACATCAACCCATATGTTATTGTATTGCATTAGATCAATAAATACATAAGCCCACATGTTATTGTATTGCATTAGATCGATACATACATCTACTTCTGCACTTCTCCGAGAGGGACATCATCTCTTTTCCTTCAATGGGATTTGAGATTGGGGTGGGAGGGAAAGAAAGATGTGAGGTGACAGACAGACAGCGGCGACGGTCGCTCATCACGTCAGTCAGTGATAATTGAAAGTAAAATGTGAAAGAATGCAAAGATTGTCAACAGAGGAGCTTACGAGAATACATCTCGCGACCAGCGGTGATTTTAACATGTACATTTTGGTGGGACAAACTCAATATTTTTTTTAAGATGCATGACAGCAAAGCCACTACACAACACAACACTAAACAATACATTAATTGCACTTTAACGGTGACATACGGTGCCCACAAACTGTTAGGGCCTACATAAAGCTGTCCCAACAGCAGAACTTTCTTTTCACCAACATCTATCAGCGGAGCCTTGCCTGGCAGAGAAACAGTTCATTCAGCCGCATTGACTGCCTTTTTAAAAAAACAGCTGATGTGGCTGACTTGTTTTAAAAAAATTGGTTTCTACTGACAATTGAGATGTACAAACTATGGGATAAGGGAATGACGAGTGGATAAAAGGCAATCCGTAATTTCGATTAAGACATTAATGAGCGATCTAAGATGGACATTGTCAATATAACTATTTGTTCAGCACTTTTGAAATGTACAGTCAAAGAATTCAGAATAAGGGCCGTTCTCACAGTATTCTCCCTGAACACCAAGTCAGAACCATAGGATAAATAAAAGGGGCATATAAGCAGACAATGAAAACTCTTACAATATTTGATGATGACATTTCTCTAAAACAGGCTATAGGCTACATGTGCACCATCAAGTCAGAACAGTAGGCTAAGTTATGAGTTATGGGCTACTAGCAGCTTACATACACTTAGTCTAACTTTCTTAGCTACAGTATTCATATCTCCCTGGCATATTACATCATTAATGCAGTAGCATACAATACATTTTTGGACTCACCTTGTTGTGCTGTGCTCACATGAACAGGAAGGTGGCGCGGCGGTCCTTCTTGTGGCAAATGTTGTCGTTAAACTTTGTCATCAAAGTCTGTAATTCTCTGGATTTATGGTGACAACTGGGAACTCTGGAGAAAAAACAAGGTTGAATCATGCGGTCAGTGAAATTCAGGTCCTAGCTCTAAAAAGAGGCCCGAGTTCCAGACTTGGATGACATTCAAAATGTATTTTCCCAGTCGGGGCTCGTTTATTTCTGTTCCCAGTTGTCTTAAACTCACTGAAGTCTGAGATTTCCCAGTACTGATTTCCCAGTTGTTTTGAACACGGCAGAAGTCATGCTGGATTGACAGTATGGCCAATGTATTCAACCTTTTCTGGCCCATGGTATTTCATGTGAATGTTTAATTAATTTGTAAAGCGTGCAAACACTCTGTCGACCAGATAAGAACGCAAACGGTGGTCAAGCACCTGAGATCCATTCAGCACCAGACGCGAAAGGCAAGCTAACAACCAGGTAAGTATTATGATGTAGCTAAATAATCTGGTTATTTTACTTATTTTGATATTAAGGTAACAAAGTTGCCCACTCGTTATGTTGCATTGTATAAGCTATCTTTACCATTGGCAAACAAGGAAAACTTTGCAGGCTGGCTAGCTACGTTAGCTTCCTAGCTTATTGCAATCTAGGAATTGCTGAGGTAAAAGTTGACTAGCTGTGGTGTGTGTGTGTGTGTGTGTGTGTGTGTGTGTGTGTGTGTGTGTGTGTGTGTGTGTGTGTGTGTGTGAACTCTGTGGTGTGTGTGTGAACTCTGTGGTGTGTGTGTGTGAACTCTGTGGTGTGTGTGTGTGTGAACTCTGTGTGTGTGTGTGTGTGTGTGTGTGTGTGTGTGTGTGTGTGTGTGTGTGTGTGTGTGTGAACTATGTGGTGTGTGTGAACTCTGTGGTGTGTGTGTGTGTGAACTCTGTGGTGTGTGTGTGTGTGAACTCTGTGGTGTGTGTGTGTGTGTGAACTCTGTGGTGTGTGTGTGTGTGTGTGTGTGTGTGTGTGTGTGTGTGTGTGTGAACTCTGTAGTGTGTGTGTGTGTGTCTGTGTGTGTGTGTGTCTGTGTGTGAACTCTGTGGTGTGTGTGTGTGTGAACTCTGTGGTGTGTGTGTGTGTGAACTCTGTGGTTTGTGTGTGTGTGAACTCTGTGGTTTGTGTGTGAACTCTGTGGTGTGTGTGTGAACTCTGTGGTGTGTGTGTGTATGAACTCTGTAGTGTGTGTGTGTGTGTGTGTGTGTATTAACTCTGTAGTGTGTGTGTGAACTCTGTGGTGTGTGTGTATGAACTCTGTGGTGTGTGTGTGAACTCTGTGGTGTGTGTGTGTGAACTCTGTGGTGCGTGTGTCTGTTGTGTGTATGTGTGTGTGTGTGAACTCTGTGGTGTGTGTGTGTGTATGTGTGAACTCTGTGGTGTGTGTGTGAACTCTGTTTTGTGTGTGTGTGTGTGTGTGTGTGTGTGTGTGTGTGTGTGTGTGTGTGTGTGTGTGTGTGTGTGAACTCTGTGGTGTGTGTGTGTGAACTCTGTGGTGTGTGTGTGTGTGAACTCTGTGTGTGTGTGTGTGTGTGTGTGTGTGTGTGTGTGTGTGTGTGTGTGTGTGTGTGTGTGTGTGAACTATGTGGTGTGTGTGTGTGTGTGAACTCTGTGGTGTGTGTGTGTGTGAACTCTGTGGTGTGTGTGTGTGTGAACTCTGTGGTGTGTGTGTGTGTGTGAACTCTGTGGTGTGTGTGTGTGTGTGTGTGTGTGTGTGTGTGTGTGTGTGTGTGTGTGTGTGAACTCTGTGGTGTGTGTGTGTGAACTCTGTGGTGTGTGTGTGTGTGAACTCTGTGTGTGTGTGTGTGTGTGTGTGTGTGTGTGTGTGTGTGTGTGTGTGTGTGTGTGTGTGTGTGTGTGAACTATGTGGTGTGTGTGTGTGTGTGAACTCTGTGGTGTGTGTGTGTGTGAACTCTGTGGTGTGTGTGTGTGTGAACTCTGTGGTGTGTGTGTGTGTGAACTCTGTGGTGTGTGTGTGTGTGTGTGTGTGTGTGTGTGTGTGTGTGTGTGTGTGTGAACTCTGTAGTGTGTGTGTGTGTGTCTGTGTGTGTGTGTGTCTGTGTGTGAACTCTGTGGTGTGTCTGTGTGTGAACTCTGTGGTGTGTGTGTGTGTGAACTCTGTGGTGTGTGTGTGTGTGAACTCTGTGGTTTGTGTGTGTGTGAACTCTGTGGTTTGTGTGTGAACTCTGTGGTGTGTGTGTGAACTCTGTGGTGTGTGTGTGTATGAACTCTGTAGTGTGTGTGTGTGTGTGTGTGTGTATTAACTCTGTAGTGTGTGTGTGAACTCTGTGGTGTGTGTGTATGAACTCTGTGGTGTGTGTGTGAACTCTGTGGTGTGTGTGTGTGAACTCTGTGGTGCGTGTGTCTGTTGTGTGTATGTGTGTGTGTGTGAACTCTGTGGTGTGTGTGTGTGTATGTGTGAACTCTGTGGTGTGTGTGTGAACTCTGTTTTGTGTGTGTGTGTGTGTGTGTGTGTGTGTGTGTGTGTGTGTGTGTGTGTGTGTGTGTGTGTGAACTCTGTGGTGTGTGTGTGAACTCTGTGGTGTGTGTGTGTGTGAACTCTGTGTGTGTGTGTGTGTGTGTGTGTGTGTGTGTGTGTGTGTGTGTGTGTGTGTGTGTGTGTGTGTGTGTGTGTGTGTGTGTGTGTGAACTATGTGGTGTGTGTGTGTGTGTGAACTCTGTGGTGTGTGTGTGTGTGAACTCTGTGGTGTGTGTGTGTGTGAACTCTGTGGTGTGTGTGTGTGAACTCTGTGGTGTGTGTGTGTGTGTGTGTGTGTGTGTGTGAACTCTGTAGTGTGTGTGTGTGTGTGTCTGTGTGTGTGTGTGTCTGTGTGTGAACTCTGTGGTGTGTCTGTGTGTGAACTCTGTGGTGTGTGTGTGTGTGAACTCTGTGGTGTGTGTGTGTGTGAACTCTGTGGTTTGTGTGTGTGTGAACTCTGTGGTTTGTGTGTGAACTCTGTGGTGTGTGTGTGAACTCTGTGGTGTGTGTGTGTATGAACTCTGTAGTGTGTGTGTGTGTGTGTATTAACTCTGTAGTGTGTGTGTGAACTCTGTGGTGTGTGTGTATGAACTCTGTGGTGTGTGTGTGAACTCTGTGGTGTGTGTGTGTGAACTCTGTGGTGCGTGTGTCTGTTGTGTGTATGTGTGTGTGTGTGAACTCTGTGGTGTGTGTGTGTGTATGTGCGAACTCTGTGGTGTGTGTGTGAACTCTGTTTTGTGTGTGTGTGTGTGTGTGTGTGTGTATGTGTGTGTGTGTGTGTGAACTCTGTGGTGTGTGTGAACTCTGTGGTGTGTATCAACTCTGTAGTGTGTGTGTGAACTCTGTGGTGTGTGTGTATGAACTCTGTGGTGTGTGTGTGTGAACTCTGTGGTGTGTGTGTGTGTGTGACCTCTGTGGTGTGTGTGTGTCTGTGTATGTGTGTGTGTGTGAGAGTGTGTGTGTGTGTGTGTGTGTGTGAACTATGTGGTGTGTGTGTATGAACTCTGTAGTGTGTGTGGGGGAACTCTGTGATGTGTGTGTGAACTCTGTGGTGTGTGTGTGTGAACTCTGTGGTGTGTGTGTGTGTGTGTGTATGTGAACTCTTTGGTGTGTGTGTGTACTCTGTGGTGTGTGTGTGTGAACTCTGTGGTGTGTGTGTGTGTATGTGAACTCTTTGGTGTGTGAGTGTGCGTGTGTGAATTCTGTGGTGTGTGTGTGTGTGTGTGTGTGAACTCTGTGGTGTGTGTGTGAACTCTGTTGTGTGTGTGTGTGTGAACTCTGTAGTGTGTGTGTGTGAACTCTGTGGTGTGTGTGTATGAACTCTGTGATGTGTGTGTGAACTCTGTGGTGTGTGTGTGTGTGAACTCTGTGGTGTGTGTGTGTGTGTGTGTGTGAACTCTGTGGTGTGTGTGTGTGAACTCTGTGGTGTGTGTGAACTTTGTGGTGTGTGTGTGTGTGTGTGTGTGTATGTGTGTGTGTGTGTGTGTGTGTGAACTCTGTGGTGTGTGTGAACTCTGTAGTGTGTGTGTGAACTCTGTGGTGTGTGTGTATGAACTCTGTGGTGTGTGTGTGTGAACTCTGTGGTGTGTGTGTGTGTGTGAACTCTGTGGTGTGTGTGTGTCTGTGTATGTGTGTGTGTGTGAGAGTGTGTGTGTGAACTATGTGGTGTGTGTGTATGAACTCTGTAGTGTGTGTGGGGGAACTCTGTGGTGTGTGTGTGTGAACTCTGTGGTGTGTGTGTGTGTGTGTGTGTGTGTATGTGAACTCTTTGGTGTGTGTGTGTACTCTGTGGTGTGTGTGTGTGAACTCTGTGGTGTGTGTGTGTGTGTGTGTGTGTATGTGAACTCTTTGGTGTGTGTGTGTGCGTGTGTGAATTCTGTGGTGTGTGTGTGTGTGTGTGAACTCTGTGGTGTGTGTGTGAACTCTGTTGTGTGTGTGTGTGAACTCTGTAGTGTGTGTGTGTGAACTCTGTGGTGTGTGTGTATGAACTCTGTGATGTGTGTGTGAACTCTGTGGTGTGTGTGTGTGTGAACTCTGTGGTGTGTGTGTGTGTGTATGTGAACTCTGTGGTGTGTGTGTGTGAACTCTGTGGTGTGTGAGGGGGTGTTGGGTTCTGCCCGTGTATGTGAGAGGGAGAGAGTGTTACACACATCTTTGTAAAAGTTGTCTAGCTGTGGTGTTGTGTGTGTGGGGAGGGGGGGTGTTGGGTTCTGTCTGCGTGTGTGAGAGTGTGAGAGAGTGCTATGCGCAGCTTTGTGGCACACTGATCAAAGGCAACAGTGGCCAATATTGCTACCTTTACAATCCTGTATTTACTCACTGGCCTAAATAGGATTAGCATTGAGGAAACACTGACCAGAACAATAAATAGGCTTATGTTATGAAAAGAAAATGAATAAAGGGGCGTCCATTCGTGTGCTGTGTGTGAGGTTGGGGGTGTTGGTATCTCTCTCTGTGTGTGTGTGTGTGTGTGTGTGTTTGTGTGCATGTGTGTGGACAATGTGTGCTGTACGTGTGTGTGAGAGAGGGAACGAGTCTGTTATGCCAAAACCAAATTATCGCTTTACGTTATCCTTCAGTTGCCATTTATATGTATTGTTATCCTACATGTCAACCAAGAATTCAGAGTTTGGCACAGTGTTTTGCCAAGACACCCACTACATCGGAGAGGAAGGAGTTTGTCCTGGACTTTGTGAAAACACTGAGGCAGATGTTCCGCTGGAGAAGGAATCGAAGATCTACATGTTTCTAAAAAAAAACACTCCAAGCAAGGAGGGAGTGTTCCTGCAGCATCCCATCTGCGCAATGAACACCTACCTGAGCTCTACCTGCACTACATGCAGGATATTAAAAATGCATTGAAGGGCAAGGATCTCTATGAGACCACCGACGCCTGTGGGAGGTGTGCCCTGGCCATTCTACTACAGCCAGTAGAGGAGAGACCCATAATGGCAGACACAACCTTTTTGGACAGTATCAACTTTAGAACAATCAAATTCAATAAATCAAATGTATTTGTAAATCCCTTTATACATCAGCCAATGTCACAAAGTGCTATATAGAATCCGAGCCTAATACCCCAAAACAGCGAGCAATGCAGATGTAGAAGCACGGTGGCTAGGAAAAACTCCATAGAAAGGCAAGAACCTAGGAAGAAACCTAGAGAGCAACCAGGCTCTGAGGGGTGGCCAGTCCTCTTCTGGCTGTGCTGGGTTGAGATTATAACAGTACATGGCCAAGATGTTCAAACGTTCATAGATGACCAGCAGGGTCAAATAATAATAATAATCACAGTGGTTGTAGAGGGTGCAACAGGTCAGCACCTCAGGAGTAAATGTCAGTTGGCTTTTAAAAAAAATTGTTTTCTTACAGTGACATTCGAAAGTATTCACCCCCCTTGGCATTTTTCCTATTTTGTTGCCGTACAACCTGGAATTAAAATAGATTTTTTTCGGGGGGGTTGTACCATTTGATCAACACAACATGCCCACGTTGAAGATACAAAATATTTTTTTATTGTGAAACAAACAAGAAATAAGACAAAAAAACTGAAAACATGAGCATGGATAACTATTCACCTCCCCCCAAAGTCAATACCTTTTGCAGCAATTACAGCTGCAAGTCTTTTGGGGTATGTCTCTATAAGCTTGGCACACCCAGCCACTGGGATTTTTGCCCATTCTTCAAGGCAAAACTGCTCCAGCTCCTTCAAGATGGATGGGTTCCACTGGTGTACAGCAATTTTTAAGTCATATTCACTGCACTGAGGATAGGAAACTCTGTCATCTCCGATAAATCCACTACAATTGAGAATTTCAATAAGCATTTTTCTAAGGCTGGCCATGCTTTCCACCTGGCTACCCCTACCGCGGTCAACAGCACTGCACCCCCCACAGCTACTCGCCTAAGTATGCTTAGGGTCATTGTCCTGCTGGAAGGTGAACCTCCAGTCTCAAAAATCTCTGCAAGACTGAAACAGGTTTCCCTCAAGAATTTCCCTGTATTTAGCGGCATCCATCATTCCTTCTTTTCTGACCAGTTTCTCAGTCCCTGCCGATGAAAAACATCATGGTGTTCTCGGGGTGATGAGAGGAGTTGGGTCTGCGTCAAATATAGCGTTTTCCTTGATGGCCAAAAACTTTCTTCCATATGTTTGGGGAGTCTCCCACATGCCTTTCGGCGAACAACAAACGTGTTTGCTTATTTTTTTCTTTAAGCAATGGCTTTTTTTCTGGCCACTCTTCGGTAAAGCCCAGCTCTGTGGAGAGTATGGCTTAAAGTGGTCTTATGGACAGATACTCCAATCTCCGCTGTGGAGCTTTGCAGCTCATTCAGAGTTATCTTTGGTCTCTTTGTTGCCTCTCTGATTAATGCCCTCCTTGCCTGGTCCGTGAGTTTTGGTGGGCGGCCCTGTTTGGAGAACTCCTTGGTCTTCATGGTGCCACTTGCTTGGTGGTGCCCCTTGCTTTGTGGTGTTGCAGACTCTGGGGCCTTTCAGAACAGGTGTATATATGCTGAGATCATGTGACAGATCATGTGACACTTACATTGAACACAGGTGGACTTTATTGAACTAATTATGTAACTTCTGAAGGTAATTGGTTGCACCAGATCTTATTTAGGGACTTCATAGTAAAGGGGGTGAATATATATGCATGCAACACTTTTAAGTTATTTTTTTCATTTCACTTCACCAATTTGGACTCTTTTGTGTATGTCCATTACATGAAATCCAAATCCATTTAAATTACAGGTTGTATTGCAACAAAATAGGAAAAAACGCCAAGGGGGATGAATACTTTTGGAAGGCACTGTGAGTTCATACATACGAAAAAATATGTTATTGAATTCAGGTTTACTGTCTCAGTTGTATAGTCTACATTCATTCATTATTGTTTTTTCTTTGAATTTGAAATATACTGAACAAAAATATAAACACAACATGTAAAGTGTTGGTCCCATGTTTCATGAGCTAAAATAAAAGAGCCCAGAAATGTTCCATTTGCACAGAAAACCTACTTCTCTCAAATTTTGTGCACAAATTTGTTTACGTCCCTGTTAGTGAGCATTTATTTCTCCTTTGCCACAATAATCCATCCACCTGACAGGTGTGGCATATCAAGAAGCTGATTAAACAGCATGATCATTACACAGGTGCACCTTGTGCTGGTTACAATAAAAGGTCACTCTAAAATGTGCAGTTTTGTCACACAACACAATGCCACATATGTCTCAAGTTTTGAAGGTGTGTGCAATTGGCATGCTGACTGCAGGAATGTCCAACAGAGCTGTTGCCAGAGAATTGAGTGTTAATTTATCTTCCATAAGCTGCCTCCAACTTCGTTTTAGAGAATTTAGCAGTATGTCTAACCGGCCTCACAACTGCAGACCACATGTAACCATGCCAGCCTAGGACCTCCGCATCTTCTTCACCTGCGGGATCGTTTGAGTCCAGCTCATCTGCATGCTCATTGTCCTCACCAGAGCATGCAGATAAGCTTCCCTGAGATGGTTTCTGACAGTTTGTGCAGAAATTCTTTACTTGTGCAAACCCACCAGCTGTCCAGGTGACCTGACCAGAGTTTGGCGTCGTGACCAACTTCAGTGGGCAAATTCTCACCTTCAATGGCCACTGGCACGCTGGAGAAGTCTGCTCTTCATGGATGAATCCCGGTTTTAAATATACCGAGCAGATGGCAGACAGTGTGTATGGCGTCCTGTGGGTGAGCGGTTTGCTGATGTCAATGTTTTGAACGGAGTGCCCCATGGTGGTGGTGGAGTTATGGTATGGTGAAAAATATGGGTTGTTTATGAATTTGAAGGACCAATAAAAGGGATAAAAAACATAGGTGCTGGATTTTAGGTCGGTAGCAACAACCACAGGGTGCCCGTTCAGAACACGGTGCAGCAATAGTTGCATCGCAACTCAGTTCAAGGGTTTAATGAAGATCCACGTACACACATACAACACTACTCTCTGATACTAATTGTGGTTCTGTAAAGAAAAGAGCAGAACTTAGGCAATAGCACAGAATGGGAAAAATATGCCTATTTGCATGTCAACAACTAAACAGGCTATGTGGACCCAAACACATGTTAGATGCACAAAGAACAATAAAGTAATGTACAAATATCCACACATTATAAAACATAATAAGCATGAGCGATCTACCACCGAAAATAGCCTTGCACCTCCACTCTGATGACCTACCTGTTTTTCTCTCCAGCTTATTCTACCTCCTTAGAAGAAATTGCTTTAATTTCTGACATTTATTGTGCATGCAGCTAAATGTAAGTGCCAAAATCCTGATGTCTTGTTATTTGGAGCTAAATAGCTTGTGTTGTAAATATGTATCATTTGCGTTAAACTTGCTAGCTAGCTAGCGTACTCCCGCTAGCGTTAGCATTATCATCCAGAATACATCACTATTTAGCATGCTTATTTGTCTGCAGAGTAGAAACTACAGACTGCCTGAGGCCCTGCCTGGTAAGGTATTACGCAAAGTCCCGGGGAAAAAGGCTCCTGATTGGCTAGTAAAATTATGATGATTGGTATGACCTTATTCCAATAGGAAAACCAAAAGAAAGTTTGGAAAGGAGATCAGCTGTCCGTTTGTACATATGAGCAGGCATAAACTATGGACAACAAACACAATTTAATTTTATCGATAGCAATTTGAATGCACAGAGATACCGTGACACAATCCTGAAGCCCATTGTCATGTCATTCATCCACCGCCATCACCTCATGATTCAGCATGTTTGTCACACCCTGATCTGTTTCACCAGTCCTTGTGATTGTCTCCACCCCTGATCTGTTTCACCTGTCCTTGTGATTGTCTACACCCCCCTCCAGGTGTCGCCCATCTTCCCCATTATCCCTTGTGTATTTATACCAGTGTTCTCTGTTTGTCCGTTACCAGGTCGTCTTGTTTGTCAAGTCAACCAACGTTTCTCTCAGCTTCTGCTTTTTCCCCCAGTCTCTCTTTTTCTCACCCCCATGGTTTTGCCTGTCGTCCTGTACCTTTGCCCCACCTCTGGATTACCAACCTCTGCCTGACCTGACCCTGAGCCTGTCTTCCGTCCTGTACCTTTGCCCCTATACTCTAGATTAGCGACCCCTGCCTGCCTTCACCTGTCGTTCCAGAAGTTTCTGTTTGGGCCTAGCTATAAAGTTTTGTATGTATACATATTTGAGATGCCATAACATGTCCTTGTGCTGAGAGCACTCATAGAGGCCTTCCTGTCAGACAAACACAACGACTCAGCAGGTCTCAGTAAGTGGATGAATACACGTACAGTATGTGCATGTGTGTATGCACATGAGTGCGTGAAGGAGCATATGTGTGGGTGTATGTGTCACACCCTGATCTATTTCACTTGTCATTGTGCTTGTCTCCACCCCTCTCTAGGTGTCACCCATCTTCCCCATTATCCCCTGGGTATTTACACCTGTGTTTTCTGTCTTCGTGCCAGTTCGTCTTGTTATTTCAAGTCAACCAGCGTGTTACTCCATGCTCCTGCTTTTTCCGTTTCTCTGTTTTGCTAGTCCTCCCGGTTTTGACCCTTGCCTGCCTTGACTCTGAACCCTTCTGCCTGACCATACTGCCTGCCCTGACCTCGAGCCTGCCTGTCACTCTGTACCTCCTGGACGCTGACCTTGTTATGATCTTTTGCCTGTCCATGACCATTCTCTTGCCTGCCTCATGGATTATAATAAATATCAGAGACTCAAACCATCTGCCTCTCAAGTCTGCATCTGGGTCTCGCCCTGTGCCCTTATAGTATGGTTGTATGTGAGCACTGAGCAGAGATGGAGAGGTAGAGAAGAGGTAGACAAAGTGAAGGTAAGTGGAGCAGACACCAGCCCTCTGTTCAGTGATTGTGTGAAACTAAAGGAGCTCTTCTCTGTCTGAGAGCGCACTGGGGTCTCCTTAAACACCTATGCTCTCTAACACACTTTCTCTGTTTATAACATCCCTCCTTCATCTCCTCCATCTCTCTCTCTCTCCTATTCTCCTTCTCTCTTATTCTCTCTCTCTCCTATTCTCCTTCTCTCTTTCTCTCATTCTCTCTCTCAGCCAATCACCTCATTCTGACAGGTCGTCATGGACGATGTCACTGCGTCATGCGGAGCTCCACCACAGACAGAGGGAAGAGGCGAAGAGTGTAGCAACCTCTCTGTCTCTATCACTATCTCTCTTTCACTTCCCTCCAACCTCTATCCCTGTCACCTTGTTGCTGATGGCTCCTACCTTCTCAATGTTTCTCCTGTTCTCCGTAGTCTGGCTTTTTTATGGCGGTTTTAGAGCAGTGGCTTCTTCCTTGCTGAGCGGCCTTTCAGGTTATGTCGATATAGGACTCGTTTCACTGTGGATATAGATACTTTTGTACCTGTTTCCTCCAGCATCTTCACAAGGTTCTTTGCTGTTGTTCTGGGATTGATTTGAACTTTTCGCACTAAAGTACGTTAATCTCTAAGAAACAGAACGTGTCTCCTTCCTGAGCGGTATGACGGCTGCGTGGTCCCATGGTGTTTATACTTGCGTACTATTGTTTGTACAGATGAACGTGGTACCTTCAGGCATTTGGAAATTGCTCCCAAGGATGAAACAGACTTGTGGAGGTCTACCATTTTTTTTCTTTTGATTTTCCCATGATGTCAAGCAAAGAGACACTGAGTTTGAAGGTAGGCCTTGAAACACATCCACAGGCACACCTCCAATTGACTCAAATGATGTCAATTAGCCTATCAGAAGCTTCTAAAGCCATGACATAATTTTCTGCAATTTTCCAAGCTGTTTAAAGGCACAGTCAATTTAGGATATGTAAACTTCTGACCCACTGGAATTGTGATACAGTGAATTATAAGTGAAGTAATATGTCTGTAAACATTTGTTGGAAAAATTACTTGTGTCATGCACAAAGTAGATGTCCTAACCGACGTGCCAAAACTATAATTTGTTAACAAGAAATTTGTGGAGTGGTTGAAAAACGAGTTTTAATGATTCCAATGTAAGTGTATGTAAACTTCCGACTTCAACCGTAGCCTCCAACTCACTCCTGTGGCAGACACTCTCTCTTCTCTCTGTCCTCATTTCTCTCACTTTCTCTCTCATTGTCTATCTCTCCTTTTCTGTCACCCTCACAAGCTCTATCTTCCACTGGTGGTTCACATGTCAACTTGTGGCAGCTCTTAGGGGGTCAGAGGTTGGTAATGTGTGGGAGCTGTGGCTAAACTGCAGAGCATGACCTTCTGTGTTGGATGGGCTCAAGCCGGGCCTCGAGGCCCAGTGTTCCTTTTCTGGTTAGGCCACTGGTGACTGCAAAGTCAACCCATAGAGGGAAAGGGACCTGGAGGGAGGGGAAGGGGGGAGAGAGAGACTGCTATCACAGTCCAATCATAAAAATAGCAGGCTTTCGACTGTGACAAGTGATACTGTCCGTCCTCTGGCTGAAAGCTCTATCCTCACACAGCACATTCCCGGCCCAGTATCAAGTGTAGTAAAAGCTAGTTGTCGATGGGAGAGTGACACTTTGATGAGCAGAGCAATTCATAGTGATCTATAGAGGTCTGGAGATGGAGGGATAGAAAGACTGATAGATTGAATCATAGATGGGGCTACTATCAGGTATGAAGGTAAGACCCAGGTGCAAACAACATCGAATTAACAATGGTTTAATAATCCAACAGGGGCAGGCAATAGACAGGTCAAGGCAGGCAGGGGTCAGTAAACCAGAGGTGGGGCAACGGTACCGGATGTTAGGCTGGCTCAGGGTAGGCAGAGGTCAATAATGCAGAGGTGGGGAAAAGGTACAGGTCGGCAGGCAGGCTCAGGGTCAGGCAGAGGGGTCAGGCAGGCGGGCTCAGAGTCAGGACAGGCAAGGGTCAAAACCAGGAGGGCGAGAAATAGAGACTGGGAAAAGCAGGCGCTGAGACAAAGTCAGACAGACAGATTATTTCACCGTATCACAATTCCAGTGGGTCAGAAGTTTAAATACACTAAGTTGACTGTGCCTTTAAACAGCTTGGAAAATTCCAGAAAATGATCTCATGGCTTTAAAAGCTTCTGTCTCCTAGAGATGAACATACTTTGGTGCGAAAAACGCAAATCAATCCCAGAACAGCAAAGAACCTTGTGAAGACGCTAGAGGAAACAGGTACAAAAGTATCTACATCAACAGTAAAACGATTCCTGTATTGACATAACCTGAAAGGCCACTCGGCAAGGAAGAAGCCACTGCTCCAAAACAGCCATAAAAAAAGCCAGACTACGATCTGCAACTGCACATGGGGACAAAGATCATACTTTTTGGAGAAATGTCCTCTGGTCTGATGAAACAAAAAAATGGAATTGTTTGGCCATAATGACCATCGTTATGTTTGGAGGAAAAAGGGGGAAGCTTGCAAGCCGAAGAACACCATCCCAAACATGAAGCAGGACAACAAAGTCAAATTATTGGAGTGGCCATCACAAAGCCCTGACCTCAATCCTATAGAAAATGTGTTTGCAGAACTGAAAATGCGTGTGCGAGCAAGGAGGCCTACAAACCTGACTCAATTACTCCAGCTCTGTCAGGAGGAATGGCCCAAAATTAAACCCAACTTATTGTGGGAAGCTTGTGGAAGGCTACGCAAAACGTTTGACCCAAGTTAAACAATTTTAAGGTAATGCTACCAAATACTAATTGAGTTTATGTAAACTTCTGACCCACTGGGAATGTGATGAAAGAAATAAAAGCTGAAATAAATGATTCTCTCTACTATTATTCTGACATTTCACATTCTTCAAATAAAGTGGTGATCATAACTGACCTAAAACAGGGAATTTTTACTATGATTAAATGTCAGGAATTGTGAAACTGAGTTTAAATATATTTGGCTAAGGTGTATGTAAACTTCCGACTTCAACGCTGATATGTTTAGTTGTGTGTGTGAGGTCTAAGTTATTCAGTGGTATGTGGTTGAACAGTGCTGTGCATCTGCTAGGCTGGGGTCTATGGGACATATATAGGTGTACTACATGTGTGTGTTTGTGTGGGTTTGGACCCCCCACGATGAAGAAAAGTATCTCGGATCACTGTGACAAGAAGAGGTACTAATGGAAGCTACGGTGAAGAAAGACCTGAGGCACTGTAAATGTGATGGATACTTGACTGAGCTGTGAATGACACCTGAGGGGTTGAGTGGGTGAAAGCCTTCATGTGGGATGTAGTATAGCTGTTACAGCTACATAGGCTGAAGTCTTTCTTACTCTAATGCCGACAGGCTTCTACACTATATATACAAAAGTATGTGGACGCCCCTTCAAATTTGCGTTGCTGAAAGGTGTAAAAAATTGAGCAAACTGCCATGCAATCTCCATAGACAAACATTGGGAGTGGAAGAGCTCAGTGACTTTCAACGTGGCACTGTCATAGGATGCCACCATTCCAACAAGTCAGTTCGTCAAATTTCTGCCCTGCTAGAGCTGCCCCGGGTCAACTGTAAGTGCCGTTATCGTGAAGTGGAAATGTCTAGGAGCTACAACGGCTTAGCCGCGAAGTGGTAGGCCACACAAACTCACAGAACGGGACCACCGAGTGCTGAAGTGTTTAGCACATAAAAGTAAAAATTGTCTGTCCTTGGTTGCAACAATCACTATCGAGTTCCAAACTGCCTCTGGAAGCAAGGTCAGCGCAATAACTGTTTGTCAGGAGCTTCATGAAATGGGTTTCCATGTCTGAGCAGCCGCACACAAGCCTAATATCACCATGCGCAAAGCCAAGCGTTGGCTTGAGTGGTGTGAAGTCGCCATTGGACTATGAATGATGATTCACGCTTCACCATCTGGCAGTTCGATGAACTAATCTAGGTTTGACGGATGCCAGGAAAACGCTACCTGCCCGAATGCATAGTGCCAACTGTAAAATCTTAACGCTGCAGCATACAATTACATTTTAGATGTACTTCCATCTAAAATGTGCTTGTAACGTCTGTGCTTCCAACTTTGTGGCAACAGTTTGAAGAATGTCCTTTCCTGTTTTGGCACGACAATGCCCCCGTGAACAAAGTGAGTGTCACGGCTGTCTGAAGAATGGGACCAAGGTGCAGCGTGTATATCGTTCCACATTTTATTATAACAGTGAAACTATGCAAGACATATAAATAACTAAATAAACGAAACAACAAACCGTGACGAAGAGGTGCAACATACACTAACTCAAAACACAATCTCCCACAAACCCATGTGGGAAAAACAACTACTTAAGTATGATCTCCAATTAGAGACAACGATGACCAGCTGCCTCTAATTGGAGATCATCCAAAAAACAACAACATAGAAATACAGAAACAAGAACATGACAACATAGAAAATCTAAACTAGACACAACCCCGTCAGAGCCTGACCTACTCTACCATAGAAAATAAAAGCTTCTATGGTCAGGACGTGACAGTACCCCCCCCCAAAGGTGCGGACTCCGAACGCAAAACATCTAACAAAAAATTTAACAAAAAAAGGGAGGGTTAGGGTGGGTGTCTAATGTCGGTGGTGGCACTGGTGCAGGACGAAGAACCCTCTCATCATGCTTATCCGCCAGCATAGGAGGCGGCTCGGGTGCAGGACGACGAACCCTCTCCTCCTGCGAATTCAGCATCATAGGAGGTGGCTCCGGTTTGGGGTGTAGCCCCAGCTTCTCCCGCTGATCCCTCCGCTTTTGTGTCACCGGACCGTGGATCATCGTCGGAGGAACCGGACCGCGGTTCATCGCCGGAAACTCTGGGAGCAGGCACAGGGCGTACTGGGCTGTGGAGGCACACTGGAGGTCTGGAGCGTAGGGCTGGCACAATCCGTCCTGGCTGGATGCTCACTTTAGCCCGGCAAGTGCGGGGCGCTGGCACAGGACGCACTGGGCTGTGAATGCGCACTGGAGACATTATAACAGTGAAACTATGCAAGACATATAAATAACTAAACAAACAAAACAACAAACCGTGACGAGGAGGTGCAACATACACTAACTCAAAACACAATCTCCTACAAACCCAGGTGGGAAAAACAACTACTTAAGTATGATATAGATCGTCCCAAAAAAACCTACATAGAAATACAGAAACAAGAACATGACAACATAGAAAATCTAAACTAGACACAACCCTGTCACGCCCTGACCTACTCTACCATAGAAAATAAAAGCTTCTATGGTCAGGATGTGACAGTGAGGTCCATACAGAAATGGTTTGTCAAGATCGGTGTGCAAGAACTTGACTGGCCTGCACAGAACCCTGACCTCAACCACATACAGTAGAACACCTTTTGAGATGAATTGGAACGCTGATTCCAGGCCTTATTGCCCAACCTCACTATTGCTCTTGTGGCTGAATGGAAGCAAATCCCCGCAGCAATGTTCCAACATCTAGTGGAAAGCCTTCCCAGAAGAGTGAAGGTTGTTATAGCAGGCAAACGAGGACCAACTCCATAATAATGCCCATGACTTTGGAACAAGATGTTCGACGAGCAGGTGTCCACATACTTTTAGTCATGTAGTGCATCTATACAATAGGAGGAGACTGGCATCTTTCCATCTTTCTTCCCTTTCTCGCTGACTCACTCTCGCTTTGTCCTCGTTAAATATCTTCATTCTCTTATCTTCTGATTTCCTTTGATCCCCTTTCTCTTTTTTCTGTCTCTGTAGTATTATTGTTATTTATCCCCCCCCCACCTCTCCACCTCCACTGATATGTTATTTGTTGTCTTTCTCCTGTGATTGACAGTTGTGCTAGAGGGGTCACAGTGGATGGCTCTGTTTGTGTGAAATAACATCATAATCCTTTTAAGTTCACTCATCCAATAACCTATTTCTGAAATTTGGAAACAAACTTGCGAAATCCGTTAGATTTGACCCAAAGCATCAATGTTATGAAAGATAAACGTTTAACTTCTGGCCTTTGGGATACAATTATTTTCTGGTGTGTGTGTGTGTGTGTGTGTGTGTGTGTGTGTGTGTGTGTGTGTGTGTGTGTGTGTGTGTGTGTGTGTGTGTGTGTGTGTGTGTGTGTGTGTGCATGCTCACTAACCCCAAAAAGTCATTGATGAAAGAATTGAGCGACAGAAATAAATGATATCATCCCAAAGCTCCCAGGAATACTGCAAGCTTCCAATTTGACCAGACACAAGGAGAATGCAGTGAGCATTATGACCAGAGAAGGACAGAAGTCAAGACAATGTCATCGCTATAATCCAAAATAAGATTACCAGGTTACATAATCTCCCATTGTTTGTTCCATTGTGAGTAATGTCTGCCATTGACACACTCACAAACTCTTGATGTACATGTGCACACACACATCTACATGTGCCTGGATAGACGGACCAACGGTTAGAGAGAAAGACGAGAGAGAGAGTAGAGGTTGTATGGCCAGAGGTAGTTGGAATGAGCGAAGGAGAGTTGAACTGTTTTTAGGTTCAATCCTAGGATTTATCCACTATGCCACTACTCCCCAGTGTTAGGCTCAGCCGTACCCATATTGATGGCTGTGTGTGTGTGTGTGTTTGTGTGTGTGCGTTCTACTGTGTCTCCCTCACACACAACCACATACAAGTACACACACACACACACACAAACACATACAAGTACACACAAACACAAACAAGTACACACACACACACACACAAACACATGCACACAGATGTACAAATACCAGCCAGGTCACTCAAGATCCACTGGGAAATTCGAAGTCTGACCAGGTAAGCAGAACGTTGGGAGACGACGTCAAAACCGGCCAATAGGGGCAACTGTGAACACTATTAGCATCAAGTAGGTTTGGGATTTGCTAGGGCATTGTGGACGGGGACCGTGGATGGACGTAAGCCACGAGCTCCGGCTCCGAGGGTTCTGTGTTCAATCTCAGTGCTAGACACCTGTTTTTATTGGATTTGTTTTGGCCCTTTCCCAAACCTTAACTCTCGTGCGGTGGAGGAGATCTTCATGGGCTATACTCAGTCTTGGCTCAATGTAGTAAGTTGGTGGTCTGTTGATATCCCTCTAGTGGTGTGGGGGGGCTGTGCTTTAGCAAAGTGGGTGGGATTATATCTTGCCACAGTGTCCCCCGACCCACCCCTGTCTCAGTCTCCAGTATCTATGCTGCAATAGTCTATGTGCCGGGAGTCTAGGGTCGGTCTGTTATATCTGGTGTCTTTTTTCTAACTTTTCTGGTGTCATGTGTGAATTTAAGTATGCTCCCTCTAATTCTCTCTCTCTCCCTCCCCTCCCAGAGGACCTGAGCCCTAGGATCATGCCTCAGGACTACCTGGCCTGATGACTCCTTGCTGTCCCCAGTCCACCTGGTCGTGCTGCTGCTCCAGTTTCAACTGTTCTGCCTGCGGCTAGGGAACCATGAACTGTTCACCGGACGTGTTACCTTGTCCCGGACCTGCTTTTTTCGAATCGCTCTCTCTCCCGGACCTACTGTCTTTACCTCTGAAATCTTGGCTATGAAAAGCCAACTGACATTGACTACTGAGGTACTGACCTATTGCACCTTCTACAACCACAGTGATTATTATTTCACCCTGCTGGTCATCTTTGAACATTTTGTCGAACAATCTGGCCTTAAATAGCCATGAACTCTTATAATCTCTACCTGAGGAGTTTTTCCTAGCCACCGTGCTTCTACATCTGCATTGCTTGCTGTTTGGGGTTTTAGGTTGGGTTTCTGTATAGCACTTTCTGACATCTGCTGAACTTAACAATTGAGAATGAAAACCTAAACTTAACTGTTCACATTTGACGTTTCTGAATTCTGCATTGAGACTGTGAGAGCTTGTTGACACACACACACACACACACACACACACACACACACACACACACACACACACACACACACACACACACACACACACACACACACACACACACACACACACACACACACCATCCCTGGAGAGGAGAAAGGACCTGGGTTGCTTTCAGTAGCGTGTCAGTGTGTGTCACAGTGAAAAAACAGTCCGGCCTGCGGAAGGCTGTTAAAGTGTCAACAGAGTGATGTGGCTGAGGGGGTCATTGTCAGGGTAACCAGGGGTGATATAGGGCCATGAGTTAGGACCTGTGGTTAAGATACAGGACCAGGAAGTGGAAACAAACAGTGTTCATCATCTAATGCAATGAGTGGCAATAAACAGTATCATTCAGGTGAAAATAACTGGCTGCACCTGTACACACATCTTAGCCTAACACCATTTTTTTTTTGCCATAGCACTATATTATCAGCCTTCTCTAGATTGTTGGAGTCTATAATCATCACCTCAATGGTGCTATTGAATGTTGTATTACAGTCATCCAAAACTACAGTGTGATCACACATAGCTGTTTTCTCAACCCACTCATACATTTCTTTTATGTCAGCTCCTCGTTTTTTTTGGATCTATCTGTTGAGAGATTGAGTGTTCGATCGGGTCCTTGGGGACGAGGGGCGAGTTTTCAAACAAGTCCCCGCACCGTGGGGTGCCAACACACACCCCAACAAAACGGCTAAAAATAAAAGTGTGATGCTTCACTGCAACTTAGTCTAGCTCTAATTGGGCGGCTTTAGGTGTGTGAGAGTGTGTCATGTAAGGCTGGAAATTGCCAGAGAGCTCACGATGCGATATTATCACCATATTTTTCTCTGCCTTTTCACTCTCCTTTCTTCACCCTCCTCTCTCTCCCTGTTCACTCTCCTTTCTTCACCCTCCTTTCTCTCCCTGTTCACTCTCCTTTCTTCACCCTCCTTTCTCTCCCTGTTCACTCTCCTTTCTTCACCCTCCTTTCTCTCCCTGTTCACTCTCCTTTCTTCACCCTCCTTTCTCTCCCTGTTCACTCTCCTTTCTTCACCCTCCTCTCTCTCCCTGTTCACTCTCCTTTCTTCACCCTCCTCTCTCTCCCTTTTCACTCTCCTTTCTTCACCCTCCTCTCTCTCCCTGTTCACTCTCCTTTCTTCACCCTCCTTTCTCTCCCTGTTCACTCTCCTTTCTTCACCCTCCTCTCTCTCCCTTTTCACTCTCCTTTCTTCACCCTCCTTTCTCTCCCTGTTCACTCTCCTTTCTTCACCCTCCTCTCTCTCCCTGTTCACTCTCCTTTCTTCACCCTCCTTTCTCTCCCTGTTCACTCTCCTTTCTTCACCCTCCTCTCTCTCCCTGTTCACTCTCCTTTCTTCACCCTCCTTTCTCTCCCTGTTCACTCTCCTTTCTTCACCCTCCTTTCTCTCCCTGTTCACTCTCCTTTCTTCACCCTCCTTTCTCTCCCTGTTCACTCTCCTTTCTTCACCCTCCTTTCTCTCCCTGTTCACTCTCCTTTCTTCACCCTCCTTTCTCTCCCTGTTCACTCTCCTTTCTTCACCCTCCTTTCTCTCCCTTTTCACTCTCCTTTCTTCACCCTCCTTTCTCTCCCTGTTCACTCTCCTTTCTTCACTCTCCCTCTCACTGATTGTCAATAAGTGATTTACACCTATCATGTCAGGTTTTACACACAACCTCCCTCCTCTGATTGACACCCCCCCCAGCCCTCCCCCTTTCTCTCTCCCCCACTCAGGCTTTTTATTCCTCCGTTCAGCCCCTTATCATGCACTGCAGCATATCCAGGATCCCTTATCGATCAAACAGGACACTCAGACAGAACGTGACTGACCTATTATGACCTAGCAGTAGCCTTCAGGAGCGTGTCTCAATAGAATGGCTCCCTCTCCTGTCCGTCTCTCCTTCATCTGGACATAGAAATATAGAAAGACAAGAATAGAATAGGTGAGAAACTCTCATCAGTTTGAACAAATGTTGAGACAAGTAGAAAAACCCATTTCCACCTCATTTATGCCATCAGCCGGCACCAGTGACAGGTCACAATCTATCCCCCGCTCCGTACCAAGGTCGCTCCGCCTCCTCTGGACGACCTTCCGGCTCCCACCTGCACGGCCCAGAAAACCAGCTCTGACACAAACCTTCATACCAGCTCTAAAAGGGCAGGAATACCAATAAATCAGTCTAAACTCCTATCCCCTCTCCACCTTTACAGATCTGATGGTGGGTGGCCTCTGACCACCATGTTTAATTTATTTCCCAGGTATTTCCTTTAGCTGTGGATGGCGCAAGATATGGGGGCTAGTGCTAGTCAAGTATTATGAGAGGAAGGGGCTGACTGGTTAGTGATGGGAGCTGGTATTGGTCAGCAGTAATGGTCAGCTATAGGGGCTTGGACTTAAACTGGTAGTTTTAAAGCTAGTAGTGGTTGGACAATGCAAATATCATACAGTTCATTCCTATTTTCATATCATGCAAAGAAGCATAGGGTGTCACAAAATTGGAGTATATTGACCTACACTGTACGATACTGAAGTATCTTCAACTGGAAATCAGTTGGGAATCAAAACCACAAAGGTATTACCATATCAAGTGCATTGAGGAAACCTGACTACTTTTGGGAGGGATGTGTGTGTAGAAACATTCTGTCTGCTGATTTGAAAGAGAAAACCGTGGTAATGGGGCGGAGCTTTATATTCATAGATCTGACGGACACAGATGCACTGAGGGTGATGGACACAGATGTTTTGCGAGGCGGTGTCTGGCACGGCTTGGCAGAGACTGTGTCAGTCCAGGACTGGTCACATACAAACATCTGGAGCCTGATGAAGGCTAATCATTGAGTCGCAGACACACGTACACACACACAGTCACTGACGCTGTAAACGACGCTGGTAATCACAGGAGGGAGCTGGGGGCCTATCAGCCATTACCATTGAAACCAGGAAAAACAGACATTAGAAAAAATACATTCCGAGATTAGGTTTCTATATATGTGTAGATTGAAATGATTGACAGCTTCTATAGAAACGGTAATGATGTCACAGACAATGTTGTCTGCCACAGCTGGATACTTTAATGTCAGCCTAAACGTGTGTGTGTGTCTGTATCGATAGGGGAAGGGCTGTTATGGAACTCTATGAATCTTAACGAACTTATTGCTAGCTACCTCTGACAATGTCAGCTCCAACTACCATCACACTCATCGTCTACTTTTAGCCTGCCAAAGGTGGGTTGTGAAACGCTGGTTGTAAAATTGTGCCAAAGCGAGGTGTTTTTCTCGCCTTCCACTTGCATGGGTGTGTGCATGTGTGCGTGTGTATGTGAAATATCTCTCTGACACAAAGACACACACACATTGTACTTTGAGTATGAAAAGAGAGAGGGAGGGGGAGAGCGGTGCAGCCTGTAAATTGACACTGACGGACGCACAAGCGCTTGCACGCATGCACACACAAGCAAACAAGCAAATACGCACACACTAACACACACACATATATACACCCAAACACAGGATCAGTGTGTTTTTCCACGTCTCCCTCTTCTCCTGCGTACTGAGGTCTTTGTTGTTCTTGACAGATGGTGATAATCAGTATTGTCTGTGGGAGACAGAGGTCGGACCATTTATTACCCATACAGCACACGTCAACAACGCCCAAACACCAAACCTTACCCTGTGTGTTTGTGTGTGTGTGTGTGTGTGTGTGTGTGTGTGTGTGTGTGTGTGTGTGTGTGTGTGTGTGTGTGTGTGTGTGTGTGTGTGTGTGTGTGTGTGTGTGTGTGTGTGTGTGTGTGTGTGTGTGTGTGTGTGTGTGTGTGTGTCTGTGTCCATAAAATACAGCCAAATAAAGCCTCATATTCTGATATACTCAGTATATGAGGGGGGAGAGAGAGAGCATAGACAAAGGAGAGAAAGGATGGGTATATTAAAACGAGAAGTCGTGTTCAAGCCTTGTCTGTTGGGTGTGTGTCCTGTGGGTAGCCCTTTAGTTTCAGAAACGTTTGAATGAAACATACTGTAGGCCTGCAGGCAGTTGGTTTTCATTCAGGCAACACAAAATATGCTATCTAGTTCAATAAAATGGTATCACATGTCATTGTGTCATTGTTTTTGTCAGAGAACTGTGTCTATATATTCCCATAATAAATGTTTACATTAAATGTCACATTTTCCTGTGTATGCTTATGCAATAACCACAGGCTTTGATCCAATCACAACAGCATTCTTCTCAGTGTCACAGATCCAATGAATGAAAAAAAAGAAACTGTGTGTGTGTGTGTTTGGGCGCATGCACATGCAGTTGCGTGTTTTGTGTGTGGGCTTGTGTATTAGCACGGAGCTCTTTGACCGGCGAACAGACACTGCGATGTTTATCTGAGAAATGAGGTGCGGTGTGCTTGTTGTGTTTACTCACCCCCTCGTGTATTTGAATGTTCAAAAAAAGGTGATAGAAGCATGTATTAAGTGAAAATGAAAGAAAGATCCATCATGTGAAGACTTGTAAACAGTCTAAGGCCGTTACTTACCATCCAGAGACAACGGCTCGTAAAAGTGATGAATGTTCTAGCAACACCATGCCCTCCGACCTGCAAAAGACACGCTGCATCTTCCTGAGTCTCTCTGGAGAGCTCGTGCTAATGAAACCTCCGAAATGTTGCCCGTACATTTCCTGTGGTAGACTTATCAAATAGCATAGTTGATCTAGTGTTGGATATATATCAGGGTTGGGGGTTGGTTGTGGTCAAGGTTAGGGTCAGTTACAGTAGTAATGAGGTTGTCAGTTTGACCCCAGGGACTTGGCCTTGGGTCCAACACCATGCAGTAGGGTTGTGTGGGTAAAATCACTAGGGAAGCCAAGCCATCCAGCAAAAAAAGCCATATTACATCCTATACTCGGCCTTGTCTCAGGGTAGTAAGTTGGTGGTTGAAGATATCCCTCTAGTGGTGTGGGGGCTGTGCTTTGGCATAGTGGGCTGGTTATATCCTGCCTTGTTGGCCTTGTCTGGGGGTATAGTCGGACGGGGCCACAGTGTCTCCCAACCCCTCCTTTCTCAGCCTTCAGTAATTATGCTGCAATAGTTTGTTGGGGGACTAGAGTCAGTCTGTTATATCTGGAGTAATCCTCCTGTCTTATCTGGTGTCCTGTGTGAATTTAAGTATGCTCCCTCTAATTCTCTCTTACTCTTTTCTCGAAGGACCTGAGCTATAGGACCATGCCTAAGGGACCTTGCTATCCCCAGTCCACCTGTTTGTGCTGCTGCTCCAGTTTCAACTGTTCTGCCTGCGGCTATGGAACCCTGACCTGTTCACTGGACGTGCTACCTTGCTCCGGACCTGCTGTTTTCGACTCTCTCTCTCTACCGCACCTGCTGTCTCTAATTCTGAATGAAGCCAACTGATATCTACTCTTGAAGTGCTGACCTGTTGCACACTCTACAACCACTGCGATTATTATTACTGGACTCTCCTGGTCATCTATGAACATTTGAACATCTTGGCCATGTTCTGTTATAATCTCCACCCGGCACAGCCTGAAGAGGACTGGCCACCCCTCATAGCCTGGTTCCTCTCTAGGTTTCTTCCTAGGTTCCTGCCTTTCTTGGGAGTTTTCCTAGCTTGCTTTTTGGGGTTTTAGGCTGGGTTTCTGTATAGCACTTTGTTACATTGGCTTTATAAAAAGGGCTTTATAAATACATTTGATTGATAATTGCATTGTTTGCTCTATGACCTATTACTTCATATGCCTTGCCTTGGCCTAAGGCCAAGAAATGGCGCCGAAGGAGATGGCAGCCGTTTTACGATCCCATAACCAATTGTGCATGTTTTTTTTTGCGTCATTTGCAAGTTATTTTGTATATAATGTTTCTGCCAGTGTCTTATGACTGAAAAAAGCTTTTAGATATCAGGACAGCGATTACTCACCCCGTACTGGAGGAATACTTTTTCTTCAACGAGATGAATAAGAAGGATTTACTTCAGATGCCAACAAGGCCCTCATCCCCGTCATTCGCAGGAAAAGAGACAGAGGTATCGTGGACGAAGGTCTGGATGCCTTGTATCCATTGCCGAGAGGGTAATCTACCTTTACAAATAATCGATCACGTATATCCTACCAACGGGACATTAAAAAGTGTAATATCTTACGTTTCACTGAGTTGTGGATGAACCACGATATGGATAACATACAGCTGGTGGGTTTTAAGCTTTTTCAGCAGGATAGAACAGCAGCCTCTGGTACAAGGGGTGGCAGTCTATGTATACTTGTAAACAACAGCTGGTGCACGAAATCTAAAGAAGTCTCGAGGTTTTGCTCGCCTGAGGTAGAGTATCTCATCATAAGATGTAGACAATATTATTTACCAAGAGAGTTTTCATCTGTATTTTCCATAGCTGTCTATCACCACAAACCGATGCTGGCACTAACACCGCACTCAATGAGCTGTATATGACCATAAGCCTACAGGGAAACGCACATCCAGAGGTGGCGCTCCTAGTGGCTGGGGACTTTAATCCATGGAAACTCAAATCCATTTAAATTCATTTCTACCAGCATGTTAAATGTGCAACCAGAGGGACAAAAACTCTAGACCACCTTTACTCCACACACAGAGACACGTACAAAGCTCTCACTCCATTTGACAAATCTGACCTTAATTCTATCCTGATTCCTGCTTACAAGCTAAAACTAAAGCAGGAAGCACCAGTGACTCGGTCAATAAGAAAGTGGTCAGATGAAGCAGATGCTAAGCTACAGGACAGTTTTTCTAGCACAGACTGGAATATGTTCTGGGAATCTTCCGATGGCATTGAGGAGTACACCTCATCAGTCACTGGCTTCATCAATAAGTGCATTGATGACGTCGTTCCCAGAGTGAACGTACATACATACCCCAACCAGAAGCCATGGATTGCAGGCAACATCCTCACTGAGCTAAAGGGTAGAGCTGCCGCTTTCAAGGAGCAAGACTCTAACCCGGAAGCTTATAAGAAATCCCGCTATGCCCTCCAACGAACCATTAAAACAGGCAAAGCATCAATACATAACTAAGATTGAATCGTACTACACCGGCTAATATGCTCGTCGGATGTGGCAGGGCTTGCAAACTATTACAGACTACAAAGGGAAGCACAGCCATGAGATGCCCAGTGACACGAGCCTATCAGACGAGCTAAATTACTTCAATGCTCGCTTCGAGGCAAGCAACACTGATGCATAAGAGCATCAGCTGTTCCGGAAGACTGTGATCACACCGTTCGTAGCCGATGTGAGTAAGACCTTTAAACAAGTCAACATTCACAAGGCCGCAGGGCCAGACGGATTACCAGGATGTGTACTCCGAGCAAGCGCTGACCAACTGGCAAGTGTCTTCACTAACATTTTCAACCTGTCCCTAACTGGGTCTGTAATGCCAACATGTTTCAAGCAGACCACCATAGTCCTTGTGCCCAAGAACACTAAGGTAACTTGCCTAAATGACTACCGACCCGTAGCACTCATGTTTGTAGCCATGAAGTGCTTTGAAAGGCTGGTCATGGCTCACATCAACACCAATATCCCAGAATCCCTAGACCATCTCCAATTTCTATACCTCCACAACAGATCCACAGATGATGCAATCTCTATTGCACTCAACACTGCCCTTTCCCACCTGGACAAAAGGAACACCTATGTGAGAATGCTATTCATTGACTACAGCACAGCATTCAACAACATAGTGCCCTCAAAGCTCAGCACTAAGCTAAAGACCCTGGGACTAAACATCTCCCTCTGCAATTGGATCCTGGACTTTCTGACAGGCCGCTCCCAGGTGGTAAGGGTAGGTAACAACACATCCACCACGCTGATCCTCAACATGGGGGCCCCTCAGGGGTGCGTGCTCAGACTTGAAAATAAGAAGACACAGTGGCAGAATAAATTCAACCACATGTTTGTTTCATCACAAAACTGGAGAACTACTTCTGTCCGGTGAAGTCCACAAAACATATTGCATGTAACAAACAGCATGACCTACAGCATGGTCGAGCAAGTTAATGTTTCCAACATTTTCAGACTACTAAACAACTATTAATTCAGAACCACGGAGAGTTAATGCAAGTCGCAAAGAAAACAGGAGCTGCCGCCACTATTCCAGCACCATTTCAACTTCAACATTTCAACATCATCTAATTACCTTTGGTTACTACATGATTCCATGTGTTATTTCATGGTTTTGATGTCTTCACTATTATTCTACAATGTAGAAAATAGTAAAAATAAAGAAAAACCCTTGAATGAGTAGGTGTGTCCACACTTTTGACTGGTACTGTATAATATCAACATACACACTTACATATGGTACTAACCTACATATGGTACTAAAACCCTGAGTATCTCTCTGTTCTTCTCCCATCACCGACGTTCCAGGTCATTCTATGTTCCATGTTTTCCATCTCTCTCTACTTAGAGAGCCTCTCCGTCTCTTCCACTGCGGGTACAGTCTTTTCTCATTTAATGATTGCATCAGGGAGGTAATAACCCCAACTCAAGCGCTCATTTCCCCTCACTGCCTTACACATCTTATGCTTGCCTCTGGAGCACTTTAGTTTCAGTGCTGAAATAACAGGGTAACACACGGAAAGTAACAGGAAACAACAGGAAAATAAGACTTCAACAACCAGGTAAGAATGTGGTAATAACCCATTAGTATGTACCTGCTAAATACTAATATAAAGTGAAAAACGATCAATAACAGAGGCTAATCAGCAACATTTAAGTAGTAAGTATTTAAGGCAATTTCACCTCTTATTTGCAGCACCGTCTACACTTATTAAGAATATACTTGGAACTTTTGTAGAAACACTGTTTAAATAAACGTTTGAGAAACTACATCATACTTATACTGAATGTGCGCCAACCTCAACTTACCTTTGGGTCTTTGCTTGTAGCTGGGTCTTTGCTTGTAGCTGGGTCTTTGCTTGTAGCTGGGTCTTTGCTTGTAGCTGGGTCTTTGCTTGTAGCTGGGGCTTTGCTTGTAGCTGGGTCTTTGCTTGTAGCTGGGTCTTTGCTTGTAGCTGGGGCTTTGCTTGTAGCTGGGTCTTTGCTTGTAGCTGGGGCTTTGCTTGTAGCTGGGTCTTTGCTTGTAGCTGGGTCTTTGCTTGTAGCTGGGTCTTTGCTTGTAGCTGGGGCTTTGCTTGTAGCTGGGGCTTTGCTTGTAGCTGGGGCTTTGCTTGTAGCTGGGTCTTTGCTGTCTTGTTTACATTTGTTTCTGTCTTGTTTCCCTGTTGTTTCCTATTGCGGTCATTACCCAGTTATTTCAGCACTGTACTTAAGCAATTATTATGTAACTTATAATTACTTTCTTTACAGTTTCGCCATTGTTTCAGGACTTGTCACTGTATTACAAAGCAAAGATGTGTTCCCCTGTTACAACGTAAATACTATTACTTTCTTAATAGATTCATCATAGTTTCTGTTTACTGTTAATTTCCTTATAACTTTACAGTTATGTATACTTGACTTCATTTCATGCAATTTCTACCCAGACAGATTAACACAATCACAAGTAATTAAACTACTATGTTCATTAATGTAGTTGATTGTTAGTGTATCCGGTCGGGGCCTATGTGTGAATGCGCTGGCTACTGCATTCTAGCTTCATTTCTGCGTTGTGTTGCGGTGCATGTCCATCGGCGACACAGGACACACTGCTGCTGGTTCTGGTATTTTAATGAATACTGAATGAGAATAACCACAGTGAATAAATGCAGTAAAAAGCAATGACTTGAGCACACACCAATGACATGAGCACACAGCAATGACATGAGCACACAGCAATGACATGAGCACACACCAATGACTTGAGCACACACCAATGACTTGAGCACACACCAATGACATGAGCACACAGCAATGACATGAGCACACACCAATGACTTGAGCACACACCAATGACATGAGCACACACCAGTGACATGGGCACACACCAGTGACATGAACACACACCAATGACATGAGCACACCCCAATGACATGAGCACACACCTCTCCTCAGCAAGCGCCAAAGCAGACTCACAATACATTCATTAGAAAACAGTAAAACACAAGTACTATTATTCAAAAGTTATCAGTCATATTTTCCTTTTACATAGTCTGAATAAAATAGTTCTGAATCAGAAACAAAAACCCACAAGGATAACCCAGCAGATCAGTTGATCTCTCGTTGTTACCGTGTCAAGTCTTTATGATACCAGACAGCTGGTCTAGATTTACTCTTGCACCCAATGAAATATCAACCTATCAGGAGCATTGGGAAGGAAGCTTTAAGGCTTATTTGGGTATAAGAATATACCCATAGAACACACTCAACAGACAAGGCTTGAACACGGCATCTCTTGTTTAAATATATCCATCCTTTCTCTCCTTTGTCTATATGACCCTCTCTCTCTCTCTTTCATATTCTCTCTCTCTCTCTCTCTCTCTCTCTCACACTCTCTCTCTCTCACACACACACTCTCTCTCTCTCTCTTCTCTCTCTCTCTCACTTCTTTCTCCATATCTCCCATTTTCTCTCTAACTCACTCTCCTCTCCTTTTCTCTCCATTTTTTCTCCATCTCTCTCTCTCCTCTCTCTCACTCTATTTGAGCTATATCCCCCTTCATTGTTATTCAATGACAGAGACCTGTCCTTGTCGATTGTTGTATCGTCACCGGGGAGCGAGGTTGACAGGAGGGCCGGGAGAGGATGATGTTTTCATTGGTAATCGCAGACAAAGCAGCAAGGCCAATTGAATATGCTGTACACCAGTGGATTGGTGTTCATTTTGTACACACAAGCAACCCTCCATCTCCCAACCCCAATGTGCGTGAACACATGATCACATACACCCACATATATTCATTATTTTGGACGTTATGTTGTCTTTGGTCTAAATGCTAAGGCCTCACACACATGGCCTCCAGAGACTGTTAAATGTCACACATGACGTATGTGTCAGTGAATGCTCAGTACTCTATGAGCAACAGTATGTAAGGGGAGAGACAGTGAAGCTAAAGTGATGCTTGGATTACAGTAATGGTGCTTTAATATCGCCAGCAGATCATGAACACAAAGCGGGCCATGGTCAGAGCACACCATTCACGTAAATTCATTGTGCGTTGCATTACATCGCCTTACTCAAGGACCACAGTGTGTGTGAGCGTGCATGCATGTGTGTGCAAGCGTGGGCATGTGTGAGTGTGAGACATTTGTTGTCCCACCATGTGATGGCCTCTGTGCTTTGTACTTTGGTGACAGATGGTGTCAGCCGCAGAGGCCACCACCTCTTTCTCCCCAAAATCATATTGACACACAGTGACAGACAGACAGATGGAAAAATACACACAGACATATATCTTAGAATTGTACAGATGCATGTATGTTCATATTAAAACACACACAATTACAAAAATCCCCTACACATTGATAACCTCCCACGTCACACTAGCCATTGACCTTCAGTCTCTGCTTGCTGGGATAGAATAACAGGCTAGACTTGGAAACAGATCATAAAAATGAGCTGACATTGAAAACATGAAACACAGAGGACAATAGTCATCATTTGAGCAAGTCCTTCAATTAGTAATTCAGTTGGTTGTGGAGAGTTTGTGTCATCTTTCCAACAGGCTTTCATCATTGCTCTCTTTGTCCCTCCCTCTGTCATTCTCTCTCATACATACACACACAGCATGATGAGGGCCAGAAGTCTGAGCTAGTAGGTGTATGGTATAGAAGGAGGGTGGGAGGGAGAACAGACAGATATCAAAAGACAGAAATCAGAATGACAAGAATAGTGAGCTTCAGCCTCTCTAACGATGGCTGCCAACTACAACTTACCTCTGCAACATTCTACCCCCTCCCTCCCCTCCCTCCCCCTCTCTCCTTCCTCCCTCCCCTCCCTCCCCCTCCCCCTCTCCTACCTCCCTCCCACCCCCCTCCCTCCCCCCTCTCTCCTACCTCCCTCCCCTCCCATCCCTCTCATCCATCGACTCCCTCCCCACTCTCTCCTGCCTCCCTCCCCTCCCTCCTATCCATTGACTCCCTCTCCCCTCTCTCCTACCTCCCTCCCATCCATTGACTCCCTCCCCCCTCTCTCCTACCTCCCTCCCCTCCCTCCCCTCCCTCCCCCTCTCTCCTACCTCCCTCCACTCCCTCCCATCCCTCCCTCTCCAACCTCCCTCCCTCCCGTCCATCGACTCCCTCCCTCCCGTCCATCGACTCCCTCCCCTCTCTCTCCTACCTCCCTCCCTCCCCTCCCTCCCATCCCTCCCGTGCCTAAGTGAGTCACACAAGTTGGCTTCCCAGCCAGAGAGGAGCAGTGTGTCCATGTTTAACACGAGTAACTGATTCAAATAAGGGATTAGCAGACAGACTGCCTAAAATTGTCCTTCTCTTTCATACACAGTCAAATGTATACAGGCTTGGACACACACACACACACACACACACACACACACATGCAGGCACACAAACCCACAGACCGAAAGTACAGGCCATACACATACTTTTCCCTTTCCCTCTAACATTTTATCCTATTCTCCCTCATTGCCATTTCAAATCTTATTTTCCCTCTCTTCTTTTGGAGGTCCAATCTATTTCAGTCCTGAGCGCAATAAGAATGTCTCTATCTGGTGGGCTAATTCCGGGCCAGCAGTGAGGTGGGCAACCTGTAAGCTCCATGGAGAAATGCACCAATATTCTTATCATCTGGTGAACACACACACACACACACACACACACACACACACACACACACACACACACACACACACACACACACACACACAGGAGAAGTAAGGAGGGGGGGGGTTCATTGCGAGAAAGGGGCTTCATTGACCTCATCGAATTAGGTTCTTGCACACCAACACACGCAAAAAGACACACATTTTAAACGGTTGTGAGTTGACTGGTGCACACACAGAGAGCATTCTCAATGTTTACTGATGCTCATTGACAACACATTTCTATGCAATTAATCTTTCTCTCTTTTCAGCCTCCAAAGGGATATGGATGTAAATGAACAACCAACACCCTTGCAGATACACACACATTCAGACATTTACACAATTCCTTCCACAAACAAGCTAGATGAAGTCACACATACTCTTCTCTGTTATGCGGTCTACACGGTCTGTGTCTATGTAACCTAACGTAGCAAACATAACAGTGTACATTGTAGTTAATTACCACGTTTCTGCGCTGAACTAGGATGAATATTTTCTTCATGAAAACTACTACTCCCTTCAGCCCAGCGTCCCACGTAGCCTAGTTCTTGGCTTGATTTCTCTTGTGAATTATTTAATTTCTTTCTAGAGAAACGGTGCATTGGGAAAAAAAAAAGAAAAAAAAAAAAATTCATGAAATTGAACTGAAGTCAGTCAATTAGTTGCTTAACAATAATAATAATAAAAAAATGTTGGTTAATCGCTCTAACACTAACACACACACAGCAATCGACATGAGATGTTCGGTTGTGTGTTCTACCCTAATGGTTCTAAAAGAAGGATAATGAAACCTTGTTTTCTAAAAACTATGGAGCGAACGTGACAAGTGAAAAAAAAGGCTGAAAATGATCCCTTAGAATAAACAACAAATAAAATAAACCTTCAAACAAAATGTGTAAATGACTACAGGATCTCATTTACATTTCTATTCTCACATCAGACCTAGTGATGTGTGAGCTTGAGTTCCACTGACAGAAAGCTTGCGAATTTCCCCTCATGACTTCTTAAAACAGCGCTGGCATCTGTGAACATGCTATCAGACAGATGATAGTAACTTAAGGACGTGGCCAGAAAAAAATTCCCTCCAATTCAAAATAAATCCCTGGTGAATGGGGAGTGACAGGGTTTGTTGAAAATGAACAATCAGAGAGGGAAATGGATTTCACTCCTGAGAAAGAGAGATACACAAGAGGCAGAAAATGAACGATATCACTCAAAAAGTAAGAATGCAAGCAGAGACAAAATAACATATGGGGCTGGCTGATGTAATTTATATATAAATTGCCACAGTAGGTTTCGAAGGTGTCTCTCTGTGTGTGTGTGTGCGTGGACAGTCATGGCCAAAAGTTTTGAGAATGACAGAAATATTAATTTTCACAGTCTGCTGCCTCAGGTTTGTATGATGGCAATTTGCATATACTCCAGAATGTTATGAAGAGTGATCAGATGAATTGCAATTAATTGCAAAGTCCCTCTTTGCCATGCAAATGAACTAAATCCCCCAAAAACATTTCCACTGCATTTCAGCCCTGCCACAAAAGGACCAGCTGACATCATGTCAGTGATTCTCTCATTAACCAAGGTGTGAGTGTTGACGAGGACAAGGCTGGAGATCACTCTGTCATGCTGATTGAGTTCGAATAACAGACTGGAAGCTTCAAAAGGAGTGTGGTGCTTGGAATCATTGTTCTTCCTCTGTCAATCATGGTTACCTGCAAGGAAACACGTGCCGTCATCTTTGCTTTGCACAAAAAGGGCTTCACAGGCAAGGATATTGCTGCCAGTAAGATTGCACCTGAATCAACCATTTATCGGATCATCAAGAACGTCAAGGAGAGCGGTTCAATTGTTGTGAAGAAGGCTTCAGGTCGCCCAAGAAAGTCCAGCAAGCGCCAGGACCGTCTCCTAAAGCTGATTCAGCTGCGGGATCGGGGCACAACCAGTACAGAGCTTGCTCAGGAATGGCAGCAGGCAGGTGTGAGTGCATCTGCATGCACAGTAAGGCGAATACTTTTGGAGGATGGCCTGGTGTCAAGAAGGGCAGCAAAGAAGCCATTTTTCTCCAGGAACAACATCAGGGACAGACTGATATTCTGCAAAAGGTACAGGGATTGGACTGCTGAGGACTGGGGTAAAGTTATTTTCTCTGATGAATCCTCTTTACGATTGTTTGGGGCATCTGGAAAAAAGCTTGTCCGGAGATGACAAGGTGAGCGCTACCATCAGTCCTGTGTCATGCCAACAGTAAAGCATCCTGAGACCATTCATGTGTGGGGTTGCTTCTCAGCCAAGGGAGTGGGCTCACTCACAATTTGGCCCAAGAACACAGCCATGAATAAAGAATGGTACCAACACATCCTCCGAGAGCAACTTCTCCCAAAGATCCAGGAACAGTTTGGTGATGAACAATGCCTTTTCCAGCATGATGGAGCACCTTGCCATAAGGCAAAAGTGATAACTAAGTGGCTCGGGGAACAAAACATCAATATTTTGGGTCCATGGCCAGGAAACTCCCCAGACCTTAATCCCATTGTGGTCAATCCTCAAGAGGCGGGTGGACAAACAAAATCCCACAAATTCTGACAAACTCCAAGCATTGATTATGCAAGAATGGGCTGCCATCAGTCAGAATGTGGCCCAGAAGTTAATTGACAGCATGCCAGGACGGATTGCAGAGGTCTTGAAAAAGAAGGGTCAACACTGCAAATATTGACTCTTTGCATCAACTTCATGTAATTGTCAATACAAGCCTTTGACACTTATGAAATGCTTGTAATTATACTTCAGTATTCAATAGTAACATCTGACAAAAATATCTAAAGACACTGAAGCAGCAAACTTTGTGAAAATGAATATTTGTGTCATTCTCAAAACGTTTGGCCACGACTGTAGATGCTCATCAGTCCACCTCTTCTAATGTAATTCACTGTACACAGACAGAATATTTCTGCTATTTGAGGGTAACTTACTACAGTCTAAATTCAAAAACATAAGTGTGATGTCAACCAAACCCACCACATCAACCTAGATTGTTCCTCTTACATATCATTTCTATGTATTTAACGTACTGTTTTACAACAATCATGATCGATAATCCAGACAGCCCAATCTCTCTTTTGGCTCTGTGGGATAGTACAGAATCTTACAATTTTTTTATATTTCTCTTTTTCCAGCTCGCCCTCTCTTTTGTGTTCTCCATCTCTATTCTCCACACTTCTATTTCACTCTCACCTTAGAGTGCTACTGTCATTTCCGTATAGTCATGGTCTGAAGGACACTGCACATGCGCACACGCACACAGTATGGGGACTCTGTGAGACCCCGCCCATAGCTTACAATCAGCCTACAGCATAATAGAAGCACTTGTTTACTTATTAATGATGCTTTCAGTATGTCATTTTTTCCAATCAGAGCTGAATTCATAATCTCTCACTACTTGCCTGGACTCATTAGTACAAAATCTGTTCCATTAAAGGGGTTCTGTGTGTGTGTGTGTGTGTGTGTGTGTGTGTGTGTGGTTTTCTAGTTTTTGTAGTTACTACTACATCCAGAGCCTAAATTTATAATGACCGAGCAATCTACACTAAATACAGCCACAAACACACTGATAATGCATGTCAAGAGCTGCAGCATGAACTGAGAATGGAAAACAAACACACACACACTCACACACGCACAATTCACATAACACGTTCTCATAACATGATTTGCCTCAGCCAAATCTGATTGCATAATCCAAATATCAAAAAGCCATTATTTCTCATAATACAGATCTCCAGATGTCTACAGAGACCTCTGTATTTAATCAAACCTCTTATATTTTCTGTTACATCAGGTTCCTGGTGAGCCGAGCCCCTTTCATCCATCGTGTAAAAGAAACCTAATAAATAAGAGCTCATTAATATCTCTCCCATGGTTCTGGCTAAGACAGAAAATCATTATTGTCACGCCCTGACCATAGAGTGCCCTTGGTTCTCTATGGTGTAGCAGGTCAGGGCGTGACTAGGGGATGTTCTAGGTCAGTGGTTCTTAACCTTGTTGGAGGTACTGACCCCCACCAGTTTCATATGCGCATTCACCGAACCCTTCTTAATTGGAAAAATGGCTCTCTTCACCTTGAATTCAGCGAGCGTTGTGTTCTTGTATTGTCCATCTCCATGCGGCTTAAGGAAGTGTTCTCTTTGTTTTGCCGGTGCTAGACTAGAATTGCTCAACTTGGCATTGCAAATCATGCAGTTAGGACGCTAACTCTCATCACGTTCCGTTATACATGTGAATCCATATTGTACATATTCGTCCGACCACTTTCTTTTTTTGCTCGACATAGTTAGTATGAAGGGATTAAAATATTAAGAAAGAAATCACACGACGTACCATCACGACAGTCACAATTCGACTACTGAGCGCGCCAAATTCCCTGCAGCACAGATAGGCCAAGCGATGTTGCGTGATCACCTGCAGCCAATGATGGCCAAGCGGGGCGTGTCATCACGAATCATATGAGTCGGGTGTGTGTCTTGACCTCCGCCGAACCCCTGAGACTGACTCACCGAACCCCTGGGGTTCGATCGAACCCAGGTTAAGAACCACTGTTCTAGGTTATATATTTATATGTTGGTGCTCTTGGTATGGTTCCCAATTAGAGGCAGCTGATGTTGGTTGTCTCTAATTGGGGATCATACTTAAGGGTTCCCTGTTCCCACCTGCTTTGTGGGATATTGTTTTGAGTGAGTGCATGTAGCACTACGTTTGTTCACGGTCGGTGTTTGTATCTTGTTTTGTTTAAAGTTTCACCTAAATAAAGATGTGGAACTCCAATCACACTGCGCCTTGGTCCGTCTCTCCACACGATCATGAAAATTTTAGAGCTGAGTAGAGCCCATAGTATGTCGAGTTGCAGCTAGCCTTGTTGAAACACCAATGGCAGCCAACCCTATAAGACACTCTGTATCAGTACAGTAAAACAATACTGAGAACAGTGATACTTCAGCTTTGGTCTAGCTTTCATTCCACAATAATTCATGCTTTATTTGCAACCTTGTGGACACAGGTTCTCTGTAAGGTACGAGTGGTAATAATTCAGCTTCATCATGCTTTTATCCTTATGTTACTTACTTCTTCATTCCAACCTTGTGGACGCGTCATCCTTGCATCCTTCCTTTCCTCCTCCTTTATCTAAAAAGAAAACAGGTTACCTGGTGCATTGTCTCCTATCCTTTTGACTCCATGATACTTCAGTTGAATTGTTGAACTGCCCGACACATGGCATACAGAGCACGTCCATGATATCATAGTCATGAGCTCAAAGACCCAAGTAGGTTTCTTCACCGTTTGTCTCTTGCGGTCCTCCACTATCTGAGTTAATGAAAAAAAAGACTCTATAAACTCTATGAGTCCAGAAAATGTTTCCCCAATTGAATATTCCAGTCTAATTTAGACAGTCTCTGGGAACAAAACATTAATAAACTGTAAGTCAGAAATGAACACCGATAATAATGTATTACTTATACACAGGGATTGCTGGCGGTTCAACTTTGTTGATTATGTTTGTTGATTTTAATTAATTGATGCTATGAAGGTTGCATGTAAAGCATTTGTTTACATTCTCATTTTGTGATGTCACACTCATGCACTCTCACACACACACACACACACACACACACACACACACACACACACACACACACACACACACACACACACACACACACACACACACACACACACACACACACACCAGTGGAGGCGGAAGGGGAGGACCATCCTCCTCAGTCAATTTCATAAAAAGAAAAATAGTGAAACATTAAAAAAGTTATATGTTTTTTGATAAAACTATTGTAAATATATTCACGTCACTAAATAATTGATTAAAAAACACTATTTTGCAATGAAGGTCTACAGTAGCCACAACAACACTCTGTAGGGCAGCACCATGGTGCAGCTAGCTTCCGTTCTAGTCTGGGTATATTGACTTCAATACAAAACCTAGGAGGCTCGTGGTGCTCAACTCTTTCCATAGACTTATGTAGTAATTATGACGACTTCCGGAGGACGTTCCCCAACCTATCAGAGGACTTGCAGCATGAACTGACATGTTGTCCACCCAATCAAAGATCAGAGAATGAATGTAGTACTGAAAGCATAAGCTACAGCTAGCTAGTACTGCATGGCATTAAATGTGGTGAGTAGTTGAATCAAAGAGAGTGAAAGACAATAGTTGAACAGTTTTGAACAAATTAATTTCTTCAAAAATGAAGGAGAAGCGAGAGATTTCATTGTATTTTTTTTCTAACTTTCACTTAAAATTGTCTGTCCTGCGACACTCACTACCGAGTTCCAAACTGCAATATTCATGAAATGGGTTTCCACAAGCCTAAGATCACCATGCGTAATGTCAAGCGTCGGCTGGAGAGATGTAAAGTTTGCCGCCATTGAACTCTGGAGCAGTGGAAAGGCGTTCTCTGGGGTGATGAATGATGGTTAACCATTTGGCAGTCCGACTGACGAATCTGAATTTGGCGGATGCCAGGAGAACGCTACCTCCCTGAATGCATAGTGCCAACTGTCAAGTTTGGTGGAGAAGGAATAATGGTCTGTGACTGTTTTTCATGGTTTGCGCAAGGCCCCTGGTTCCAGTGAAGGGAAATCTTAGTTCTACAGAATACCATGACATTCTAGATGGTTCTGTGCTTCCAACTTTGTGGAAACAGTTTGGGGAAGGCCCTTTCCTGTTTCAGCATGACAATGCCACCGTGCACAAAGTGAGGTCCTTACAGAAATGTTGGCGAGATCGGTGTGGAAGAACTTGATTGGCCTGCACAGAGCCTTGACCTTAACCCCATCGAATTCCTTTGGTATGTATTGGAACGCCGACTGAGAGCCAAACCTAATTGCCCAACATCAGTTCCCAACCTCACTGATGCTCTTGTGGCTGAAGAAATTAAGTCCCCTCAGCAATGTTCTAACATCTGGTGGAAAGCCTTCCCTGAAGAGTGGAGGCTGTTATCCTGTTGGGGATAGGGGGCAGTATTTGCACGGCCGGATAAAACACGTACCCGATTTAATCTGGTTATTACTACTGCCCAGAAACTAGAATATACATATAATTATTGGCTTTGGATAGTAAACACCCTAAAGTTTCTAAAACTGTTTGAATGGTGTCTGTGAGTATAACATAACTCATATGGCAGGCAAAAACCTGAGAAGATTCCTTACAGGAAGTGCCGTCTCTGACCATTCCTTGGGCTTCTACACTCTCTTTATTGAAAACTGAGGATCTCTGCTGTAACGTGACACTTCCTACGGCTCCCATAGGCTCTCAGAAGGCGGCAAACCGGTGAATGATGCCTTTGGAGCCCCTGGCTGAAAAACAGTAGCGCATTTGGATAGTGGTTGATCAGAGAACCATGAGACTGAGGCGCGTGCACGAGGCGACACCATGTTTTTATTTTTTCGTCTTTGAACTGAAACAGGGTTTCCCGGTCGGAATATTATCGCTTTTTTACGAGAAAAATCGCATAAAAATTGATTTTAAACAGCGGTTGACATGCTTCGAAGTACGGTAATGGAATATTTAGAATTTTTTTGTTACGAAACACGTCGGGCGCGTCACCCTTCGTCACCCTTCGGATAGTGTCTTGAAAGCACGAACAAAACAGAGGATATTTGAACATAACTATGGATTATTTTGAACCAAACCAACATTTGTTATTGAAGTAGAAGTCCTGGGAGTGCATTCTGACGAAGAACAGCAAAGGTAATCACATTTTTCTAATAGTAAATCGGAGTTTGGTGAGGGCCAAACTTGGTGGGGTTCAAAATAGCTAGCCATGATGGCTGGGCTATCTACTCAGAATATTGCAAAATGTGCTTTTGCCGAAAAGCTATTTTAAAATCGGACATAGCGATTGCATAAAGGAGTTCTGTATCTATAATTCTTAAAATAATTGTTATGTTTTTTGTGAACGTTTATCGTGAGTAATTTAGTAAATTCAAGTGTTCGGTGGGAATGCTAGTTCTGAACGTCACATGCTAATGTAAAAAGCTGGTTTTTGATATAAATATGAACTTGATTGAACAAAACATGCATGTATTGTATAACATAATGTCCTAGGGGTGTCATCTGATGAAGATCATCAAAGGTTAGTGCTGCATTTAGCTGTGGTTTGGGTTTATGTGACATTATATGCTAGCTTGAAAAATGGGTCTGATTATTTCTGGCTGGGTACTCTGCTGACATAATCTAATGTTTTGCTTTCGTTGTAAAGCCTTTTTGAAATTGGACAGTGTGGTTAGATTAACGAGAGTCTTGTCTTTAAAATGGTGTAAAATAGTCATATGTTTGAGAAATTGAAGTAATAGCATTTCTAAGGTATTTGAATAACGCACCACGGGATTCCACTGGCTGTTGAGTAGGTGGGACGATTTCGTCCCACATACCCTAGAGAGGTTAAAGCAGCAAAGGGGGGACCAACTCCATATTAATGCCAATCATTTTGGAATAAGATGTTCGACAAGCAGGTGTCCCCATACTTTTAGTCATGTAGTGTATGTTAACTATGATGTTAATATGGTGACAACGAAGCAGGCTGTGTGTAACGGTTAGCGGTTATGATATGAAGGTTTTGCTTGGAAAAGTTTATTCGTCTGGTCACAGACAGCTGATCAGAAAAGGTGATAGGAGGAGTGCACATAGATACATAGACATTTCTTAAACAGAAGCAAACGGAATGACACAAGGATAAACATACCTGAATTTGTCCAACAGAAACTCTTGTTTGCAACTGTTGGGCTAATGATTACACCCTAGATCAGCTAGATGCAGTCAAGAGTCTGCAAGGCCGTAATGAATGTATCAATATCTGTCACCTTGATTCGTCAAATTTCTCTTGACCTGTGGCCCCACGTTTTAAACTTTCATTCATAGGCTAGGCTGTAGTGTCACGACTTCCGCCGAAGTCGGTCCCTCTCCTTGTTCAGGTGGCGTTCCGCGGTCGACGTCACCGGTCTTCTAGCCATCGCCAATCCACCTTTCATTTTCCATTTGTTTTGACTTTGTTTTCTACACACCTGGTTTCATTCCCCAATTACATGTTCATGTATTTAACCCTCTGTTTCCCCCATGTTTTTGTGGGTGATTGTTCCTATGTTCATTCGGTACGTATTGGCTGGTATTTCGACGGGTGCTGTTTTCACCTGTGCGTAATTCATTACCATTTATTGTTGGTCTAGTGTATTGTTACCTTGTGCCTTTATTTTGAGTAAAGTAAATGCTCACTCATTCTGCTCTCCTGCGCCTGACTTCATGCACCAGCTACACCCACCTTCTGACAGAATCACGCACCCACATGGAGTCAGCAGGAGCAGACACCCCCATATTAGGGGTTGAGGAGCGCGTTCAGCAGCATGCGGCCATGCTACAACATCTCGGCACCGCCATCGATCGCGTCCTGCAGACTATGGATCGCTGGGAGAGAAGAGGAGTTCCTCCAGCGCCTCCACCAGCACCACCAAGGGCTCCACTACTAACCCCTCCTTCACCCGGTCCCAGTGGGATTCGGCTCGCTCTTCCGAGGGAGTATGATGGGACGGCTGCGGGATGTCAGGGGTTCCTACTCCAGCTGGAGCTCTACCTAGCAACCGTCCACCCAACTCCTTCGGGCCGTGAGAGCGTGTCCGCCCACGTCTCGTGCCTCTCAGGGAAAGCCCTGGAGTGGGCCAACACCGTATGGGGGGAAGGAGAAGCGGTGTTGGACCAATTCGAAGATTTCACCCGCCACTTCCAGGCAGTTTTCGACCAGCCGCCTAGGGGTAGAGCGGCGGTTGAACGTCTCATCCAACTTAGGCAGGGGACAAGGAGCATCTGAAGAAGAAGGATGGAGGTCTGCGCACGTGTATTGACTATCGAGGTATCTACCAGATCCCTGTTAGGTACAATTACCCGCTACCTCTCATAGCCAGTGTGATAGAGTCAATGAACCAAATTGGATCTCAGGAGCGCTTACAATTTGGTGCATATCCGGGAGGGAGACGAGTGGAAGACGGCTTTCAGTACCACCTCAGGGCACTATGAGTACCTCGTCATGCCGTACGGGTTGAGGAATGTTCCAGCAGTCTTCCAGGCCTTTGTAGACGAGATTTTCAGGGACCTGCATGGGCAGGGTGTAGTGGTGTATATTGATGACATCCTGATATACTACGCTACATGCGCCGAGCATGTGTCCATGGTGCGCAGGGTGCTTGGTCAACTGTTGGAGCATGACCTGTACGTCAAGGCTGAGAAATGTCTGTTCTTCCAACAGTCCGTCTCCTTCCTAGGGTACCGCATTTCCACTTCAGGGATGGAGATGGAAAGTGACCGCATTTCAGCCGTGCGTAATTGGCCGACTCCCACCACGGTAAAGGAGGTGCAGCGGTTTCTAGGGTTTGCCAACTACTACCGGAGGTTTATCCGGGGCTTTGGTCTGTAGCGGCTCCCATTACCTCACTGCTGAAGGGGGGACCGGTGCGTTTGCAGTGGTCGGCTGAGGCGGACTGAGCTTTTTGTCACCTGAGGGCTCTGTTTACCTCGGCTTCCGTGCTGGCTCATCCGTATCCCTCTTTGGCATTCATAGTGGAGGTGGACGCGTCCGAGGCTGGGATAGGAGCCGTGCTCTCTCAGCACTCGGGCACTCCACCAAAGCTCCTCCCCGTGTTCTCTTTTCGAAGAAGCTCAGCGCGGCGGAGCGAAACTATGACGTGGGGGACCGGGAGCTGTTGGCTGTCGTCAAGGCCTTGAAGGCGTGGAGACATTGGCTTGATGGGGCTAAACACCCCTTTCTCATCTGGACTGACCACCGCAATCTGGAGTACATCCGGGCGGCGAGGAGACTGAACCCTCGCCAGGTAAGGTGGACCATGTTTTTTACCCATTTTGTTTTCACCCTATCCTACAGACCAGGTTCCCAGAATGCGAAGGCAGACGCACTGTCTCAGCTGTATGACACAGAGGAGCGGCCCATGGATCACACCCCCATACTCCTGGCCTCTTGCCTGGTGGCACTGGTAGTGTGGGAGCTGGACGCAGACATCGAGCAGGCGTTACGCACAGAGCCCACTGCCCTCCAATGTCCAGCTGGGCGTCTGTACGTTCCGTCTGCTGTCCACGACAGTTTGATCTATTGGGCCCACACGTCACCCTCCTCTGGTCATCCAGGCATCGGTCGGACAGTGCGCTGTCTTAGTGGGAAGTAATGGTGGTCCACTTTGGCTAAGGGTTTATGTTTCCTCCTGCTCGGTGTGCACCCAGTGCAAGGCCCCTAGGCACCTGCCCAGAGGGAAGTTACAACCCTTACCCGTTCCACAACGGCCGTGGTCGCACCTGTCGGTGGATTTCCTAACGGATCTTCCTCCCTCACAGGGTAACACCACGATCCTGGTCGTTGTGGATCGGTTTTCTAAGTCTTGTTGTCTCCTCCCTTTGCCCGGTCTCTCTACAGCCCTACAGACTGCGGAGGCCCTGTTTACACACGTCTTCCGGCACTACAGGGTGTCTGAGGACATAGTATCTGATCGAGGTCCCCAGTTCACGTCAAGGGTCTGGAGGGCGTTCATGGAAAATCTTGGTGTCTCGGTCAACCTTACCACAGGTTTTCACCCCAAGAGTAACAGGCAGGTGGAGAGAGTAAACCAGGATGTGGGTAGGTTTCAACGGTCTTATTGCCAGGACCGGCTGGGGTAGTGAGCGGCGTTCGTGCCCTGGGCAGAGATGGCCCAGAACTCGCTCCACCACTCCTCCACTAACCTCTCCCCCTTCCAGTGCGTACTGGGGTACCAGCTGGTTCTGGCGCCTTGGCATCAGAGCCAGATCGAGGCTCCTGTGGTGGACGACTGGTTTAGGCGCGCTGAGGAGAAATGGGACGCCGCTCATGTGCACCTTCAGCGGGCCGTGAGGCGCAAGAAAACCAGCGCAGATCGCCAACGCAGTGAGGCCCCGGTGTTCGCACCGGGGGACCGGGTCTGGCTCTCGACCCGAAACCTGCCCCTCCGCCTACCCTGCCGGAAGCTGGGTCCGCGGTTTGTGGGGCCATTTAAAGTCCTGAGGAGACTGAACGAGGTTTGTTACAGGTTACAGCTTCCCCCCAATTACCGTATTAACCCCTCGTTCCATGTGTCTCTCCTCAGGCCGGTGGTGGCTGGTCCACTCCAGGAGTCTGAGGTCTGAGATGGACATCGAGGGGGCCCCAGCGTATGCAGTTTGATCCATACTGGATTTGAGGCATCGGGCGAGGGGCCTTCAGTACCTCGTGGAGTGGGAGGGGTACGGTCCGGAAGAGAGATGCTGGGTGCCGGTGAGGACATGTTAGACCCTTCGATGCTGCGGAAGTTCCACCGTCTCCATCCAGATCGCCCTGCGCTTCGCCCTCCGGGTTGTCTCCGAGGCCGGTGTCGGTGCGCCGCTGGAGCCGCGTGTCAAGGGGGGGGGGGGTACTGTCCTGACTTCCACCGAAGTCGGTCCCTCTCCTTCTCCGGGCGGTGTTTGGCAGTCGACGTCACCATTCTTATAGCCATCGCCGATCAACTTATCATTTTCCATTTACCAATGGCCACGCACACACACACACACACACACACACACACACACACACACACACACACACACACACACACACACACACACACACACACACACACACACACACACACACACAGCAAGGGCCAACTGATCTCTGACTGACAAAAGCCAAACATACTTCCTAAAATGAAGTCCAGCAACAGCAGCAGATTATGTTTTTGTGCTCTATTTATGAAAACAAATACAACCCAAATGCCTGAAAACGCACCCGGTGCCTGCTTCCATCTTTGTGATATGCTATTGTCTGTGTGTTTCGGAGAGGCAGTCGCCTCAGGGTGTGCAGTCTTCTCCTCTGAGTGTTGCTTTGGGGCCAAGCACACAACGCTCGGCACCAGCACTTTAATAAACCGAAACAGACTGGATATTCAAATAAAACAAATACCAAACACACAAGTACCCCAGGGGGTAGCCATGGCCCTGTCATGACCCCACAGCCTGAGGGATGTTTGCTGTTAACCCTGCCTCGCCTTGTCAGCTGTTTGGCACAACTACTTTAACGCAGTGGCGGGGGAGGCCTGAACCAGCGTCCCATGGCTCAGAGGCTTAAGTCCTTTTGCATGGTAACCTGGCACCTCTCAAAAAAAACCAGACCTGCTAATCCTCAGACATGGCACCAAAATATATCCACTGAAATGAAGAGATGAGAGGGGATGTGGAGAGAAGAGAGAAAACAAAGGGAGAGGAGAAATGGAAAGACACAGGGAAAGAGAGAAGGAGAGAAGCAACATACACCAAGCCAACGTCCAGGAGAGAAAAACGGATACGTGACACTGAACAGCAGTGGGCGGATTTGTTCTTAGAACTCACACCACACGTGTCTTTGTTGTCTCCACCATCAGGACTTCTCAGAACCATGTTTAAATATGATATATGTGTATGTCACTTGAGTTGTTTGGAGTCAGAATTAGAACATTGACACCGGTTTTAAAAATAAGCCGCCTGGATCTCAGTTGTCCTGCGAGGGAGTTTAGAAGTTACAGATAGTGAGGGATGGGGAGAGGTGACAAATGTAGCTCATCTATCTCTATCCCAATCCCCTATAAATCACATACAAATCCTGACAGAGAAAATAGATATGGAATAAACAGAAACAGAGAAAATAAACACACTACAGCATCATAACCAACTCCAGTCCTAACCCTTGGAGAGGGAGAGTGAGAGTGTTAGAGTTATAGAAGAGCGGTGCCATGGCGTGCATAGTGAGCTATCACATGAAAAACTGGGCCTCTAGCAGAACCAGATCTACCTGGGGAGAGACTGACACAGAGACACACACACAGAGAGAGTTCTCTCATCATATCTCACTGCTATGAGATGAGACGATCCCATCCCAAACCCTGGAGTAATTTAGGGAAGGAGGGAGATAAAAGGGGAGAGGTAGAGAGATCACAGCATGGGAGGGAGGGGGTCCGATTCTCTTCCATGAAACCCCTTAGCATACGATGCTCTGTACTGCATACTTTAGGTGCATCTGCATACTGCATTTCTTCTGGACTAGCACCATTCAACTTGTACTGTAGCTAACCAGAGAGTTCAACTATGTTTTGCCATGCACTCCGCGACCTGTACTGTATGGCTAATCTCGGTTAACTCAGAATTACAGTCTCATGTAAGTTGTCAGCTGCTCGCGTATGTTCTGGGTCTGTACGTGTGAAGAGAAGAGATGAAGAGATGCTAGAACGAGGAGCGGAACCCTCTCTCTTTGCAAGTTGACAGGCTAAATGTCCGCTCCCCTTCGGAAGTTCCAAAGACGCTAACATCTGCGAAATCAGGGTTTGTCCAAATAAGCAGTGACGAAAAACCCAAACACCAGAACTAATGCTGCTCGTTATCCGACACATCCCATTCCATCCCAACAGATTGACTTAT